>NW_012267465.1:15373-33462 GCF_000151885.1 Dipodomys ordii
AGAGAAAGAAAAGAAAGAAAGCCAAGCAAGAACATGAGGCGTTGAGTTCAAGGTCCAGTAGCAGCATGCCTGCGTGCATGCCCACACAGGACATAGGTCAGAACTGACTTCTGGGGGGACACGGCCTGTGAGCCAAAGCAATCTCCACTCCCTTCATGCCCCTTCAGATCGGTGAGCGCTATGGCCCCGTGTTCACCATCCACCTGGGGATCCGCCGGGTCGTGGTGCTGTGTGGGTATCAAACTGTGAAGGAGGCGCTGGTGGATCAGGCGGAGGAATTCAGCGGGCGAGGCCAGCAGGCCACTTTTAACATGCTCTTCAACGACTATGGTGAGGGAGCCATCACTGGTGGACAGTGTAGCCAAAGCCTCCTAATGGCCTCGTTTTGCCCTGTTCTCCGCTGGTGTCTCTCTGTCCATCTCTGTGCCCATCCAAGGTCTTCTTGTGCATCCCATTTTCTCCCTGTCTCTACCTCTGTCTCTTTCTCTCACACTAGGTATCTTTTCTTTCTTAGAAACTCTTGAGAAACCATGTCAGCTCTGGTAGCTCATGCCGGTAGTCTGAGCTACTGGGTTTCAGAATCACAGTCCAAAGCCAACCAAATCCAAGATTGTTATCTCCAATGAACCAGAAAAAAAAAACCCCACAGAAATGGAGCTGTGACTCAAGTAGTAAAGCAATAGTTGTGAATAGATAAAGCTGATAGGACTCAGGCCCTAAGTTTGAGCTGAGAAGTGGCACAAAATGTTTAAAAATAAGAAGAAGAGGAAGAAGAAGGACAGGAAGGAGGAGAAGGAGGAGGAGCAGGAGGAGGAGGAGGAGGAAGAGGAGGAGGATACAGGAGGAGGAGGAGGAGGAGGAGGAAAGAACTTTTTGAGAGCCTCCCTATTGAAATCTAGCTTTTTCCTCCTTTTCCTCATGTTTTTGTGTTTTGGTCATGCTCAGATTCTCTATTTCCCCAAAATTCTTTGTCCCTTCCCCCTTTTCTCCTCCTGAATCTCATGCAAAATCATCTTGAATGTTCCCATACTTCGATTTCCCAGAAATTACCTCTCCTCTTCCCAGACTTTCTCTGGGTCCTCTTCTCTGATTTCTGCTTCTTGTCCAACTCAGTATGGAAAATGTCACACACTTTGTACTTGTGCCAGATCTCTACCATCTTAGCCCCTTCTTTGCCTCTTCCCTTCCTTCTTCCCTTCCCTTTCTGCACTGGAGTAGCTCTGAATCTCTCTTACTACTTCTGTCTCACCTGCCTGCCTTCCTCCTCCTCCTCCTCCTCCTTCTTCAGCTCTCTCTGTCTCTGTCTCTCTCTCGTGTGTGTGTGTGTGTATATGTGTGTGGGTGTGGGTGTGGGGTGGGGTGGGGGTGTGTGTGTGCGTGTGTAGGTACTGGTGCTTGAACTCAGGGCCTGGGTGCTGTCGCTCAGGTTGTTTTGTTTTCCCACTCAGAGATGGCACTCTAACACTAGAACCACATCTCCACACTAGCTTTTTTTTGGGGGGGTCTGGTTGTGGGGCCTGAACTCTGGGCCTGGGCGCTGTCCTTCAGCTCTTCAGCTCAAGGCTAGCACTCTACCACTTGAGCCACAGTGCCAATTCCGGCTTTTTTCTTATGTGGTGCTGAGGATTCGAACCCAGGGCCTCAAGCATGCAAGGCAAGTGCTCTACCACTGAGCCACCTTCCCAGCCCATCCACGCTAGCTTTTTGCTGGTACATTGGACAAAAGAGTCTCACAGGCTCTACTGCCCAAGCTGGCTTTGAACCACGATCCTCAGATCTCATCCTCCTGAGTATCCAGGATGCCTGGTGTTGAGCCACTGGCACCCAGCCTTCTAGCTTGCCTTTCCATGTCTCTCTTCTTTTTGACTTCTCCCCACTCAGGCACTTTTTCTGTGTGGGTCTGAGACTGGCTCTACATTTTTAACTCTTCTTTGTGCTCTTTTCTTCTCCCCTCTCTTCCTGTCTCTTCCTCTCCCCTCCTCTCCTCTCTCTTCTTTTGTCTCCCCTTCCCTATCTTCCTCCATCCTCCCTTTCCCTCCTCCCCCTCTTCCTCCCCCTCTTCTTCCTCTGTCTCCCTCCCCCCCACCTTTGCCCCTCTTCCTCTCAGGCCCCCTCACTCAGAGGGGGTGGGTGGCCCCCCATGCCCCCCAGTCCCCCCACCCCATGACACACACACACACAACCTCTTCCAGGCGTAGCTTTGAGCAATGGGGAGCGCGCCAAGCAGATGCGGCGCTTCGCCATCTCCACGCTGCGGGACTTTGGCATGGGCAAGCGGGGCATCGAGGAGCGCATCCAGGAGGAGGCAGGCTTCCTCATCAAGACCTTGCGGGGTACCCAAGGTGAGCCACGGCCAGGGCAAGGGGGGGGTCTCCTGACTTGTTGGGCGAAAGGGAAACAAAACATTGTGACTGCACATATGGGGCTCACAACCAGGCCTGCGCTGCACTGGGAGGCCTGGAACTTGGGGTCAGAAGTTTGGTGGTCCTGAAATGCTCGACTGACACAGCCCACCAAGGTGACTTTTTTTTTCTTTTGTCAGTCTTGGGGCTTGAACTCTGGGCCTGGGCTCTGTCCCTCAGCTCTACAGCTCAAGGCAAGCACTCTACCACTTGAGTCACAGCACCACTTCTAGTTTTTTGAGTGGTTTATTGGAGATAAGCATCTCATGGACTTTCTTGCCCAGGCTGTTTTGAACCATGATCCTCAGATCTCAGCCTCCTAAGTAGCTAGGATGACAGGCGTGAGCCACCAATGCCCTCCTGGCTTCAAGTTGACTGTTCTCATCTTTCCTTAACCCTGACCACCCCTCCAGGTGCCTTTGTTGACCCTACCTACTACCTGAGCCAAACTGTCTCCAATGTCATCAGCTCCCTGATGTTTGGGAACCGCTTTGACTATGAGGACAAAGAGTTACAGTGCCTGCTAAAGATGATGATGGTGATCCACGCATTTTCAGTTTCTCCTGTGGGCCAGGTGACCAGTGCCCGCTCCGCCTACTGTATGCACCACCATGCCTGTCTAATGGCTTGAACTCAGGGCCTGGGCACAGTTCTTGAGCTTTTTCACTCAAGGTAGTGCTCTACCACTTGAACCACAGCACCACTTCTGGCTTTTCAGTGATTCATCGGAGATACCAGTCTCACAGACTTTCCTGCCCTGGGCTGGCTTTGAACCACAAGTCTTCAGATCTCAGCCTTCTGAGTAGCTGGGATGCCAGGCGTGAGCCACCAGCGCCCATTTTAATTGTCTTTCTTTCGTATCTCCTCTTCTTCCCACCCTCCAGATCTATGACATGTTCTATTCCATCATGAAACACTTTCCAGGGCCACAGAGAAAGATCATTAAAAGCATTCGGGGACTAGAGGACTTCATAATCAAGAAGGTGGAACAGAACCAGCGCACCCTGGACCCCAACTCCCCACGAGACTTCATCGACTCCTTCCTCATCCGCATGCAGGAGGTACTGCCAATAGCATCCCCTGGGCGGTGGGGGGGCAGGGAGAACTAGGAAAGAAGGAAGCCAAGAAGGAGGAAATCAGGCTAGGGAGTGTAGAGGAGAAAGGCCCAATCAAGTGTGGCCCTGTGCTAATCATCCTCACCGTCCCTCTCATAATTAAACATGCTGGTTCCAGGTGCCACTGACTCACACCTGTCATCCTAGCCACTCAGGAGGCTGAGATCTGGGGATCATGGTGCAAAGCTAGTCTGGGCAGGAAAGTCTGTGAGATTTCTATCTCCAATGAACCACCAAAAAGCCAGAAGTAGAGCTGCAGCTTAAGTGGTAGAGCGCCAGCCTTGAGCAAAACCACTAAAGGATCATGCCCAAGCTCTGAGATGAAGCCCCAGTATCTACACACACACACACACACACACACACACACACACACACAACTTTCATCTACTAAGCCCTTACTATAGGACATGGGCAAGCAAACCCTCACAAGAACCATGTTTACAAGACACCACCGTGTGCATGGTGTTATTTTAGTTTTCTTTCTTTTTCTTTCTTTCTTTCTTTCTTTCTTTCTTTCTTTCTTTCTTTCCTTCTTTCTTTCTTTTGTATGTGTGAGTGCCATACTGAGGCTTGAACTCTGGGCCTGGATGCTGTCCAACTTTTCCACTCAAAGCTAGTGTCCTGCCACTTGAACCATAGCTCCACTTCCGACTTTCATTCATTATTTTTTGCTGATTAAGTGGAGATAGGAGTTTTATTAATAGTACTTTCCTTGCCTGGGCTGGCTTGGAACTGAAACCCTCCAGATCACAGCCTCCTGAGTAGGTAGGATGACAGATGTGAGCCACAGCACCTGGCCTCATGTTAGCTCTTGACCCCAGTTTTACAGAGGAAGAATGTACAGCCCAGAGACGCGAATGCCTTCCCTAGGCATACCCGGAGGAAAGCATGAACCCTAGCTCCTCCCAACTCTATGGCTCTAAGCCTTTTAGGCTCCATTCTGTCTTCTATTTCTTGATATCAGATACACCTGGGGGCCAGGTGGCCTGGCTTCACAGGTGACCTGACATGGGAGGCTCACACCCTAATCTGTATGACAGTCTCCCATCTGGGAAAAAAACAAAAGTTGAGGATTTATGAAATCTGATGGTTAAAGGATTTGGAAACGTTTCAAGGTACTTAAAGGAGTCAGATGCTATCACTGAAAGTTCTCTCTCAGAGAATGTGTCTCTATGTCATCCTCACGGTGACATACCTGCCCTTCTTTTACCTAGGCCCTCCCTTGCTTTCTAAATACTCTGACCATTTAGAGTAACAACAGCCAGGCATCAGTGGCTCATGCCTATAATTTCAGCTACTCAGGAGGCTGAGTTTCAAGGGTCATGGTTCAAAGCCAGAAGGGGCAGGAAAAGCTGTGAGACTTTTATCTCCAGTTAACCAACAAAACAGAACAGAATAGAACTGGAGCTGTGGAGTATTAACCTTTGAGCACAAAAGCTCAAGGTCAATGCTCAGGCCCTGAATTCAAACCCTTGCACTGGCACAAAAACAACTGACCAGGAAAAAAAAACAAAGAGTAACAACCAAAGGACAAAGGACAGATATTTGGGGTTTGTTTGTTTTTGTCAGTGGTGGGGCTTGAGCTTGGGCCTGGGTGCTGTCCCTGAGCTCTTCAGCTCAAGGCAAGCGCTTTACCAATTGAGCCACAGCACAATTTCCAGTGTTTGATGATTAATTGGAGCTAAGGGTCTCACAGACTTTCCTGACCAGGCTGGCTGTGAACCATGATCCTCAGATCTAAGCCTCCTGAGTAGCCAGGATTACAGGTGTAAGCCACCAGCACCTGGCAGGACAGGTAGATTGAGCTTGGCAGAAAAGCACAGCCAGGAGCCAGGACAGTGGAGCAAGCCTGGCAGATCTAGAATTCATCTTTCTAAGGATCATGGTTCAAAGCCAGCCCAAATAGGAAAGTCCATGAAACTCAGATCTCCAATGAACCACCAAAAAAGCCAGAAGGGGACTTATGATTCAAGTGATCGAGAGCAGGCAGTGAGCAAGAAGGAAAATCAGGGACAGTGGCCAGGCCCCAGGACACACACACAGACACAAACACACACACACACACACACACACCATCAGAATGAACCCAAGATGGTAGTTGATAGACAGATTCAAGCTGAGGTCTCTCTTCCTGCAGGAGAAGAAGAAAAACCCCAACACAGAGTTCTCTATGAAGAACCTGGTGGTGTCAGTACTGAGTCTCTTCTTTGCAGGCTCCGAAACAGTCAGCTTCACGCTCCATTATGGCTTCCTGCTGCTCCTGAAACATCCAGAGGTGGAGGGTAAGGCTGAAGGACAACAGGAAGCCGGGGACTCCTTCCGTAGGCTCTCCAAACTTCTCTGACACCGGGGCATGCCCACAGCATTGATCCTCAGACATGCCCTGCTTTGCATAGTTAGGGATTTTAAGTTGTCAAAATGGCACACGTTTCTGGTCAATCAGAGATCTAGGTTGAAAATCGAAACCAGGTGCTGCTGGCTCCTGTGTGTAATCCCAGCTTACTCGGGAGGCTGAGATCTGAGGATCATGATTCGAAGCCAGCCCAGGCAGGACAGTGTGAGACTCTTTATCTCCAGTGAACCACCTAAAAGCCAAAATTGGTGCTGTGGCTCACGCGGTAGGGCTCTCTTTGGACTCTCGACCGTGCACTTCTAAACACACACCCCTTCTGCGTCAGCCAAAGTCCATGAAGAGATTGACCGGGTGATCGGAAGGAACCGGCAGCCTCAGTTTGAGGACCGCCACAAGATGCCCTACACAGAGGCAGTGATCTACGAAACCCAGAGATTCGCCAGCCTTGCCCCCATGGGCGTCCCTCGCCAGGTCACCAAGGACACCAGATTCCGAGGCTTCTTCCTCCCTAAGGTGCACACCTCCCCACTCCCTGGGACCCCAGAACGAATTTCCACCTGCAGGTTTCAAACCCTCACTCCATTTTCTCACCCAACAATTCCTGACCCTCCATGTCACCCCAGCGGTCGCTCTCAGACTCATCCTGCTATTCTCTCCCCCCAACACCATCTGAATGTCTCAAGGGGGATTTGACCCACTGGTTCCCAACTCCCTGTCTTGAGACAGGTAACCCTCCTAGTCCAGTCCCCCTCAAAAAAAAATTCCTACCTTGAAAGACACCAGCTGCAACTGGGTTCCAGGGCTCACCTCTGTAATCCCAGCTACTCAGGAGGCCAAGATCTGAGGATGGCAGTTCCAAGCCAGCCAGGGCTGGAACACCCATGAGACTCGGATCTCCACTTAACCAGCAAATAGCCAGAAGTGGAGCTGTGGCTCAAAGTGGTAGAGCACTCACATTGAGAAAAAAGCTCAGAGACAGCACCTAGGCCCTGAGTTCAGGCCTCAGTACTGGCATCAAAAGAAAAGCCAGGACTGGGCATTGGTGGTTCATGTCTATAATCCCAGCTACTCAGGAAGCTGAGATCTGAGGATCATGGTTCAAAGCCAGCCCGGGCAGAAAAGTCCATAAGACACTTACCTCCAATGCATCACCAGAAAACCAGAAATGGAGCTGTGGCTCAAATGGTAGAAGTCTAACCTTGTGTGAAAAAGCGCAGGGACAGTGCCCAGTCTCTGAGCTCAGGCCCCAGGACCAGTGCACCTGTGAACACACACACACACACACACACAGAGCATGTGCCAAGTGAGGTACCAGACCTTCTGTTTCAAGAGATCCAGACCTAATATTTCTCATTCGTCTGCCTCAAGGACATAGCAATCCTGCTCCTCCAAGTTCCCTCCCTCATGGACCCCCGCCCAGCTCCAGTGGCTGCTTCTGTTTCTCTTCACCTGGGTCTCTGCAACTTCCCACCCTCCCACCATCTCTAGTAGAGTCTCTGCCTTGAGCACACTAATCATTTCATCTTCCTAATCAAATCTCCCTTTCTCTTCCTCCTCCTCCTCTTCCTCCTTTTTTCAGGGTACTGAAGTGTTCCCCATGCTGGGCTCTGTACTGAATGACCCCAAGTTCTTCCCCAACCCTAGAGATTTCAACCCTCACCACTTCCTGGATGACAAGGGACAGTTGAAGAAGAGTGATGCTTTTATTCCCTTTTCCATCGGTGAGTGTCCAGTGTTTGCCACCAGGCCATGGCCCACAGCAAAGGGGTCAACTGTATAGGCCAGCCCCCTCTCTGAGCTACAGCCTCATTAATACCTTTCTCCGGCTTGGAAGTTCCTCTTGCAGCCAACTAGGAGAATCACAAATAAGTGTAAAGTGCCAAGCATTTATATCCAGAACAAAAGTAATGTGCAAACCCCTTTCAGAGATGGGCAGGGATCCGGGGAGGGATCAAGGGTCAGTTAGTCAGGCTGGGAAGGTGGCTCAGTGGTAGAGTGCTTGCCTTGCATGCATGAGGCCTTGGGTTCGATTCCTCAGCACCACATAAGCAAAAAGAAAACAGTTGGAAGTGGCACTGTGGCTCAAGTGGTAGAGCGCTAGCCTTGAGCTGAATTGCTGAGGGACAGTGCCCAGGCCCAGAGTTCAGGCCCCACAACTGGACCAAAAAAAAAAAAAAAGGGTCAGTTAGTCATCAGTCTTTCCAAAGACACAACCAATTCTTCCAGCTCTTTGAAAGGGGATGGGATCTGGGTGCTGATGGCTCACACTGGTCACCCCAGCTCCTCAGGAGGCTGAGATCTGAGGATGGTGGTTCAAAGCCAGCTGGAGGAGGAAAGTCCATAAGACTCTTATCTCCAATGAACCACTGAGAGCCAGAAGTAAAGGTGTGGCTCAAGTGGTAGATTGCAAGATTTGAGAGGGGAAAAAAAGCTAAGGAAAAGTACCAAGGTTCTGAGTTCAAGACCCAGGACTGACACAAGAGAAAAGCAAGAAAGAGAAGGGGTGAGGGAGGGAGCGTGCGTGCCTAGTATGCAGGAAGCCCTGGGTTCGATTCCTCAGCACCACATACACAGAAAAGGCCAGAAGTGACACTGTGGCTCAAGTGGTAGAGTGCTAACCTAAAGCAAAAGAAGCTCAGGGACAGTGCCCAGGCCCTGAGTTCAAGCCCCAGGACTGGCAAACAAACAAAAAAAGGACAAGAAGAGAAGAGCGAGGGAGGGAGAGAAAGCAGGAATAAAAGGAAGGAAGGAAGAAAAGGAAGGAAGAAAAGAGGGAGGGAGGGAGGGACATGGTAGCACAGTGGTCTTATTTGAGTGTATTTTGGATACAGGTGTCTAGATTTCCCATTGCTCCAGCTTGGCATGGACCACCCCATCTCTTATATGAGGGACTCTGGGCTCAGAGAGACTTAGAACCTTCATGGAAAGTCTCTCCGAGACTTAGAGCCCCCTCCCCTCCTCTATGGAATGCAGCTGGAGGCTCCATATTGAAACTAGGCCCCAGGGAGTTGCCTTCACCCCTGCTCTCCTCCCTCTTCTCCTCTGCAGGAAAGCGGTACTGCCTGGGAGAAGGCCTGGCTAAAATGGAGCTCTTTCTCTTCCTCACCACCATCTTGCAGAACTTCCGCTTCAAGTCCCCAAAGGCTCCCCAGGACATCACAGTGGACCCTGATTCCTTAGGCTTTACCAGAATCGTACCGAAATACACCTTGGGTTTTCTGCCTCTCTGAGCCAGGCTTGTGCCCAGGAAGGAAGTGTGGATGTGGTTGGGGGAAAATAGAGGGCAGAGAGTGGACCAGATGCATAGGAGAGGAAGAAAGAATAAGAGTGAGAAGGGGAGGGATAAATGAGAACGCTGGAAGAGATGACCTTGATCTAGGTATATTTTATTCATAAACTGCTTTGTCAAATGGCAGCTCCTCTGTACAACTACTTAAAGATAATTTTTAAAGAGTAAAGAATAAAAAGAAAACATACCTTGAAAAGGAACAGAAGAGGGAGAATGTATTCTATTGAGGAAGAATATCAATAATTATAGATAGTAATAATAATAAATAATACTAATAATAGATACAAGAAGCTACTACTAATAATAATAGATATTTTTCATCATGCAACTCAGCTCTATGCTACAAATAGCTTATGATCCTCTCACTTGAGTGTTTGCAACCCATGCGAAGTGTTCCAGCCTGCTTTAAAAGAAACAAAGCTGCCAGGCGCTGATGGCTCACACCTGTCATCCTGGCTACTCAGGAAGCTGAGATCCGAGGATCACAGTTCAAAGGCAGCCCTGGCAGAGAAGTCCATGAAACTCCAATGAACAAGCAAAAGGCCAGAGGTATTTTAATGATAATGAAAAAATGTTATGAAGTTGGGCATTGGATCCACAAACCATGTGAATATAAAAGTTATTAAATCATACATATTAAGTTTGTAAATTGTATGATATATGAATTATAGCTCAATAAAACTTTTTTAAAGTGGGAAAAAAGCCAGAGATGGAAGTGTGGCTTAAGTGGTAGAGCACTAGCCTTGAGGAAAAGAGCCAAGCAATAGCTGAGGCCTTGAGTTGAAGACTGTGTACTAGAACACACACACACACACACACACACACACACACACACACACACACACACATTTCAAAACAGAACAGGACATGATGAAAACAAGCACATAAAACAAAACTCAGAATTTCATTAGCTCCCTGGGAGATATAGACAAATTGATCAATCGATAGATCAATAGATAGATATCCCAACTATATATTAGTCATTGCTACATATTATATACTATACTATATGTAATAATATACAATGTATATCATTTTAATATAGCATAATTTACATTAAATATATAATTTGTGTAATATAATAATATGTTATATTTAATAAATATATTATACTAAAACATAAAATATATTACATATACTAGAATATATTTATACTATATGATAGTATATAGTATCATAGCATATAATACATACTACATAATAGTATATGCTATATAATAGCATGTATAGTATACTATTATATGCTGTACAATATATTATATATAGCATGTTATACATTATTTTATAATGTTATTATAGAATCTAATATAAAATATAATACATATATTTATAGATAGAATATGTAATTGTGTGATTTTTTATATATATTAATTACATATACACACATTATATACAGTGGGCACTGGTGGCTCACACCTGTAATCCTAGCTACTAAGGAGTCTGAGATCTGATGACAGTTCAAAGCCTGTCCTGGCAGGAAAGTCTATGACACTTATCTCCAATAAACTACCAGAAAACTGGAAGTGGCGCTGTGGCTCAAGTGGTAGAGCGCTAGCCTTGAGCTGAAGAGCTGAGGAACAGCGCCCAGGCCCAGAGTTCAAGGCCCATGACTCACACACACACACACACACACACACATACACACACACACTACCTATAATACACCACAAAATGCTGTAATATAGCAAAAACTCCACGATACAGAATTATATATGCATATGTATATATACATATACACATATACATATATATATTTAAACCCATGCTACAATGAAGCCACAAGAAGTGACCCGTCATATGGTGAGGGAAGTCTGTATTTATCCCCTCAGTGGCTAAGTCTTGGTCTACTTGTCTTAGTTTTTCTGGAACTCAGAACACAACCTCCAGAACAGACTTCTAGGCCCTCATAGCTCCCACCAAACATGCAGCTTCTCCTCTGAGGTTTCCCCCCACTCCCCCCAAATCTCTCTCCTTCTATTGTAGTCCTTGTCTTGCCTAGTGTGCTTTCTAGTCTGAAGGCTAATTTTAAAAGGTAAATAGCAACAGTTATCCTAACAAGAAGCCAGGCACCCGGTGGTTCACGTCTGTCATTCTAGCTACTCAGGAGGCTGAGATCTGAGAATACAGATTCAAAGCCAATGTCAAGAAAATCCATGAGACTCTTATCTCCAAAGAACCACCAGAAAACCAGAAGTGGCACTGTGGCTCAAAGTGGTAGAATGTTAGCCTTGAGCTAAAGAGCTCAGAGACAGCACCCAGGCCCTGAGTTCCAACCCCATGACTGAAAAGAGAAAAAGAAGATATTTTAACATGAAATAAGAAGTAGGAAAGGGGGGCGATCCCCTTTCCTGTGAAACAGGAAAGTATACAGTATTCAGATTAAAAAAAAAAGTCTAGCCAGGCACTATAATCCTAGCTACTCAGGAGGCTGAGATCTGAGTATTAAGATTCAAAGCCAACCCAAGCAGGAAAGCCTGTGGGACTCTTATCTCCAATTAACCTCCAGAAAACTGGAAGTGGGGCTATGGCTCAAAATGGTAGAGTGCTAGCTTTGAGCAAAAGAACTCAGGGACAATGCCAATAGAGACTTGGGTAAGGATGTAATTTTAACTTCTTATATAATATTGAAACTTATACAATTTAAGTACATGTCTAATTTTCACCTTGTGGCAATATATTTTTATTTTTATTTTTTTGGGTCCGGTCGTGGGGCCTGAACTCTGGGCCTGGGCGCTGTCCCTCAGCTCTTCACCTCAAGGCTAGCACTCTACCACTTGAGCCACAGTGTCACTTCTGGCTTTTTTCTTTTTGCTTATGTGGTGCTGAGGAATCAAACTCAGGGCTTCAGTCATGCAAGGCAAGCACTCTACCACTGAGCCACCTTCCCAGCCCAACCTTGTGGCAATATAAAGGGAAGGATTCCTATAGTGTTAGACTGAAGATTCCTGGTTCACTGATTTAGACAAAGATTTTTTGCCATGGACCGGCTCTGTCGGGACAATGGAGGACACCTAGGGGAGGAACTGGAATAGGAGTGGATGCTGAGTGCAATTTAATGCAGAGGATAACAAACTTTTATAGCAAAAGTCTTCATGAGAAAGGGCAAAAGGTTACACAATCTTGCTGCAGGGCTTCATTCTTGGGTGGTCACCAGCTGGTCGCCTGATAGGCACTTGTTTCCGACTTATTTCTAAGAAATACAATGGGTTTCGATGTTTGTCACCAATAACTATTACCTATTTTTATAGAGGCCTTAACTGTCCCATAAGATCTTTCCTGTTCCTTCTTTAATAGTAAGCACCAAGGAGGCCTAGATCTAGCAAGTCTCTTAGTAAATAAAAGAGAGTAGCAGGAAATTCTTTTTCCTAAGTAGTTCTCTCAGCAATTGCCATACATTCTTTCTGTTCTAGCCGCACCTACAGCTTCTTGTAAATCTCTTACAAACAATTCCTTCTGCTGAAGTGGCGTCGTGAAACCCCCAATACTTTTATATTTGCTTATGACTTGTCTACTAGCCTCCATAAGAGGGGTTTCCAGGGTAGCACTTAACTCTGGTGAGTTAGTCATATTTTTAAGACACTCATCAGATGTTGGAGTCGTCAACACTCTTAAGAAAGAGCTTTGAATAAGGGAACGTTGACAATGAGTAAGTACAATGAGCAGCAGAAACAGTAAAAGATTAATAGGCACACTTATACAGTGAAGAAAAGAAAAGCAGGGACAGAAACACATCTTTCCCAGGGGCTTGCCAGCCTTTCCAGGAGGTAGGCCTCTTTGAAGCCCCATTCTCTGAGGTAGACTTCGGTGAAGTCCCATTCTCAGAGATAGGTCTCTTTGAAGCCCCATTCTCAGGTCTGAAAGCTGGTTTCCCATGCTAAGCAGACTCCACTGGAGTAGGCGTGGCAATTTTTGACTTTTTTTTTTTTATGTCAGTCTTGGAGCTTGAACTCAGGGCTTGGGCTCTATTCCTGAACTCCTTTGCTCAAGGCTAGCACTTTACCACTTTGAGCCCCAACTCCACTTCTGGTTTTCTGGTGGTTTCACAGACTTTCCTGCCCAGGCAGGCTTTGAACCATGATCCTCAGATCTCAGCCTCCTGAGCAGTAGGATTATAGGTGTGAGTATCCAGTACCTGGCTTCAGACAAAGAATTTGGAGACAGAACTTTACCTTGGTTTTTCTTTTTGTCTTTTTCTTTTTTGGGGCTTGAACTCAGGGCCTGGGCACTGTCTCTGAGCTTCTTTTGCTCAAGGTGAGTACTCTACCACTTGAGCCACAGCACCACTTCTGGCTTTTCTGTGTATGTGGCACTGAGGGATTGAACCCAGGGCTTCATGCACGCTACCACTAAGCCACATTCCCAGCCCCTTGCCTTGGTTTTTCTACAATCCTTCAGTGCATCACTGCCACTGCTACTGCGACAATCATTATTGTCAGCTTGCAGGAGAGAAAAAAATCAGTGTCCAGAGGCACTGCTGACAGCTTCGGGCCTGAGCCCCATGAGCCTGGCTCTCTCCAGAGCTTTCCAGTTCTAAAGACAGACCAGGGGAGTCAGTGCAAAGTAACTGAATCTCTTGGGCCTTGTGTGTATGTCATAATATGGCAGAATAAACAACTCTCAAATACTTCCAGATTTTCAATGGGTACTGGCTGCTTTCACTGCCTGGTGGGACAAGGAAACAGGAGAGGAGCCATTAGTGTCACTTGTCATGTTTCACCACAAACAAGGTCATATAGCACAGTACACCATCCCTGAACACTGGAGCAAACAGGGAACCTTAGACATACACCGTGTTCTACTCATGGCAGAAAGGGGCATTGAATCTTTGTAGGCTGTCCAGAATGGTAAGAATAAAGAAGAAAAGGGGAGGGGAGGGAAGGGGTGGAGAGGAAGGAAGGAAGCAAGCAAGTAAGCAAGCCGAGTGCTGGTGGCTTACTCCTGTAATCCTAGCTACTCAGGAGGCTGAGATCTGAAGATCACAGTTCAAAGACAGCCTGGGCAGAAGAATCCACGTGACTCTTATCACCAATTAACCACCAGAGAATTAGAAGTGGAGCTGGTGCTCAAAGTGGTAGAACACTAGCCTTGAGCAAAAGAGCTCAAGGCTCAGAGTTCAAGCTCCATGACTGACAAAGAAGGAGGAGGAGGAGGAGGAAGAGGGAAAGAATGAAAGAAAGAAAGGAAGGGAAGGAGGGAGGGAGGGAGGGAGAGAGGGAGGAAGAAAGGAAGGAAGGAAGGAAGGAAGGAAAAAAAGGAAAAAAGAAAGCTGGGCACCAGTGTTTCACACCTATATTCCTAGCTACTCAGGAGACTGAGATCTAAGGATTGCAGTTTGAAGCCAACCGAGGCAGACAAGTCCCTGTAGAGACTCTTCTCCCCAACAAACCACTCAAAAACTGGAAGTGGGGCTGTGGCTCAAGTGGCAGAATGCTAGCCCTTGCACACAAAGAGGCTCAGGGGCAGTGCCCAGGCACTGAGTTCAATCCCCACAACCAACAAAAAGAAAGAAAGGAAAGAAAGTAAGTCAGGCACCTCTGATTTATTTCTATAATCCCAGCTACTCAGGAAGTTGAGGAGGAGAAGAAGAAAGACAAATAGGAAGGAGAAAGTATTAAAAAATGCTCTGGCATTGCAATAATCCTCATTACACAATTTAAAAATAAATCATTATTGAGCTGGAAACTATTTTCTTGGAGGAAACTAAATCCATTCAAGATGTTCATAATTTTTGTCATCCAATAAACTCATTTTGTTATCTTGACCACGGAAGAACAATGTTTTCTCAGAAATTTTTATGAGGAAGTTGGCCATATCAATATTCTGTTTATCCTTCCTAGTATCCAGAAGAGATTTTTCACTGCAAAGTGGTCTCAATTTTTATTTAACTTTGTGTATCTTTGTGTATGTGTCTGTGTCTGTATGGGTATGTGTGTGTGTATGTCTGTGTGCTGGTCCTGGGGCAGGAATCAGGACCTGGGCGCTATCCCTGAGCTTTTTTGCTCAAAGCTAGTGCTCTACCACTTGAACCACATCTCCATTTCTGGCTTTTTGGTAGTTCGTTGGAGATAAGAATCTCACTGACTTTCTTGCCCAAGCTGGCTTAGAAATACGATCTTCAGATCTCAGCCTACTGAGTGACTAGGGTAACAAGTGCCAGCCACAGAATTTTGCAGGCTGTCTTTAGGTTTTGCCTCTGTTTTGAGAATACTTCTCAACTCATTCAATTCTCAACATGCCATCCTGATACCAAAACCCTCACAGATAGTGAGTACCTGTACTCCCAGCACTCAGGAGGCCGAGGCAGGAGTATGGAAAGTTCTAGTTCCATAGTGAGAATTTTTCTCAATGATCAACAAAAAACTCCAGCTATTGAACATTTTTGTATTTAACTTTTTTATTGTTATGATAAAGGTGATATACACAGGGGTTATAATTACATAAGTCAGGTAATGAGTACATTTCTTTTTTCTTTTTCTTTTGTTCAGTCAGTCATGGGGCTTGAACTCCGAGCCTGGTCATTGTCCTTGAGACATTTTTTTTGCTCAAGGCTACTGCTCTACCACTTTGAGTCCACAGAGCCAAAAGAGATAAGAGCATGACTCAATTGTGGTGGTTAATTGGAGATAAGAGTCTCACAGACTTTCCTGACCCAGTTAGCTTCAACACCATGATCCTCAAATCTCAGCCTCCTGAGTAGCTAGGATTACAGGTGTGAGCCACAGGTGCCCGGCTTTGGACAGTGTCACCCATTTTCTTGTTCTCTCAGATTTTTCCTCCCACCCCCACCCACAAGTTGTAGAATTCTTTTCCCACGTAGTATCTAGTGAGTATCATTGATGCATCTATTTTACATTAAATTTTTTCCACAAGAGAAAAGGATGAAGATTCACAAATCCCAATGCTGCTTCAGATTTAGCACTGTAGAAGTGAATAGTAGCCCAAGGGATAGACAGCAACTTCAGTGGGTGTGGAGGAGAAACATTGAGGGGTGGATTCAAAAGACAATACAAAGCCGTGAATGGTAGTGCACACCTGTAAACTCAACTCCACGGAAGGAAGAGGTAGGAGGATCATGGTCTAAGATCTAAAATTTAAAAAAAAATAGAAGCCCAGCCTGAAAAACAAACAAAAAGCCAAAAGAGATGAGAGCATGATTCAAGTGGTAGAGCTCTGGCCTAGAAAACGCAAGACCCTGAGTTCAAATCTTACTACCAACATAAACAGCAACCAAAAGAATAAAAAAGCAGAGCGCCAAGATGATCCATTCAAAGCACTAATTAGAGGTCTTATTCTTATTTACAGAGTGGCCTGCGGTTCTCACCATGGAGAGAAAATGGAGCGTTTCCAAGGTGTGTCAGAAATGAGACCAGCTGTGAATTTGGTTTACATAAGGCATTAAGAAGTTCTGGGCTCAGAATAAAGGTCAGATTCCTACAGGACCATGAACAACAAGGGCAACCTGTATCAGCACTTTACAAAACAGTCAGCTAGCAGGTCATGGGGAGGGCAAGGCATTCGAGTCTTTTCTTTGTGTCTGTGTGTATGCCAGTCTGGAGCCTTGAAATCTGGGCCTGGGCGTGATCCCTGAACTTTGGAGCTCAAGGCTAGCACTCTACTATTTGAGCCACAGTGCCATTTCTAGGTTTTTTTTGATGGTTCACTGTAGATAAGAACCTCACGGGGGCTGGGAAGATGGCTCAGTGGTAGAGTGCTTGCCTTGCATGCATGAGGACCTAGGTTCGGTTCCTTAGCATCCTATAAACCGAAAAAGCCGGAAGTGGTACTGCAGCTCAAGTGGTAGCGTGCTAGCCTTGAGCTGAAGAGCTGAGGGACAGTGCCCAGGCCCAGAGTTCAGGCCTCATCACACACACACACACACACACACACACAAAGAATCTCACGGACTTTCCTGCCTGGGCTGGCCTTAAACATCAATCCTCAGATCTCTGCCTCAAATTCCATGGCTTTTGATTGCAGAAAGAAAGCCTGGGCCTTTTGAGGTGTAGCTCAGTGGTAAGTTATGTGCTTACCATGTGGGCCTGATCCTCAGCAAGAAGAAGAAAGGAGAAGGAAGAAGGGAAGGAGGAGGAGGAAAAGAGGAAGAACAAGAGGAGGAGAAGGTAGAGAAGGAGGAGGAGGAAGAGGAGAAAGAAGAAGCTGGTGAAGATGAAGGAAAAGGCGAGCTGGGTGAGCTACGGTTGCACACGCCACTCCATCCTTGGCATTTTTACCTTCTCACAGGCTCAATTCTTCATCCCAGTCTCATGGGCCAGCAGGAAAGTTGGGGTCTCTGCCAAGTCCTTTTCCTCAGCTTTACAAAACACTGCAAACGAACTCCACACCTACAGTAAACACAGGTGCGCAATACAGGACCTAAACTCACCTTTCTGAAGCTTGCCCCCAAAGCTTCCCTTCCCAGGATACCATCCCCACAAACATGGGCTTGGTGGAGCCCACCAGGAGTCCTGATGATTGACTGATTCCCTTGGGTGGCCTTGGGACAGAGAAACAACTTTCCAGTGGTTGTGGTTTCGTGGTTGTCGTTGCTCATGGCGGTGGTGTTCTGAGACTGGGTTGTGTTGGCCCACCATCCTCCTGCTTTGGCCTCATCAGTGCTGGGATTATAGGTGTGTACTACCATCTTCAGCTTAACATTCAGTTTTCTTTTTAAAGGGCCCCAGGGTCCCCCTGGTGTAGTGGTTGTACATCAAAGCCTTCCAGTTCTGTGGGAGCTTTCAGTGTCCAAGTCCTCCAAACCCTGTTCTGTGGAGACAAATCTACCATCTGCCCTCCCTCCACAGGAACCAATGCAGCCCATAATAGGCCCACCAAGAGCTGAGGTGAACTCAGGAAGAGCGCTCGCTAGAATGTGTAAGACCCTGGAATTGATCCTTAGCAATATATGTAACCATTGTGGTCATTATTAATCT
>NW_012267465.1:37632-39466 GCF_000151885.1 Dipodomys ordii
CTTAAATATGTATATAAGAATATAAAGAAGCAGGAGGGGCTGGGCATATGGTTTAGTGTACAGTGTTTGCCTAGCATGCATGAAGCCCTGGGTTCAATTCATCCATACCACAAAAACAGAAAAAGCTGGAAGTGGCACTGTGGCTCAAGTGGTAGAGTGCTAGCCTTGAGCAAAAAGAAGCTCAGGGACAGTGCCCAGACCCTGAGTTCAGGTGTCAGGACTGGCAACAAACAAATAAAAGGAGGAAGAGGAGGAGAGGAAAAAGGAGAGAGCTATGGGAACTCAGCCCCCTAGACACAAGAAAATCCCAGGGAAGAAATCACCTTCCCCCAGGTCTCTGACCAGTAAGTTGCAGAATTGGCCTTTAACCCAGAGAAATAAAAAACTAAAGTATCCAAAAATGCTGCATGAACTCAGTGCTGCTCCTGTCCAGGCTGGCCCTGTCCTGTAGTCACACCCCACAACCCCACAACCACACCTCCCCTCCAGCCTAGAGCAGAAGCCTTTGCCCTGATCAGCATTGACCTCACCTGGGAGAGCACAGCTCAGTCTGCAGCCTACAAGGCCCCAGGTGAAGGAGGGTTCCTGGGCTGTGGTTCCCACCCCCAGGACTGCTGGCCCTGGGCACGGTGGGGAGGTGGGCGGGGACAGGGTAGGGCAAAGGAGGGGTGCAGATAAAAACAATCTGAGAAGGCACCACAGCCCAGATCACCCAGTTACCTCTGCTGTGCACAGCAGGTAAGGGGAGGGGTGTGGAGGAGGAGGGATGAGTCTGCAAAGCTAAGGCTGTGGGTTCCATATCTCCCTATCCCCAAACCTACCTGCCAGCTTCTAGGGGAATCAAGATGTCTCTGGCTCTGTGTTCTGTCTCTGTGGCTCTTTTTTGTCTAAGTCAGTCTTTGCCTCTCTCCTTTCTCTCCCTACCCCCCACTTTCTCTTCTTTTCCCTTCCTGTCTTGCAGTGTCTATCTCTCTGGGTGTTGTTTTTTTTTTGTTTTCTGTTTTTGTTGTTTTGGACACAAAGCCTGCTTCCTCCTGTGGTTGTAGTTGTTGATGTAAATAACTACACCTCACTTTCTCCTCATCTCCATCTCTTCTGTCTTTCTCAGCTCTAGGTCTGATTATGCTTCTTTCTCTAGTCTATGTTAGCCTCTCTTTCTGAGAGTCTCTCTCTCTCTTTTTCTCTCTCTCTCTCTCTCTCTCTCTCTGAATCTGGTTCAATCCTGTGTTTTGATTTACCTAATCTCTGTGTTTCTGTACCTTTACATCTTGTTATGGAGTGGATACACTTATAGATAGGAAAATGCATAGATGGAGAGTGAGACAGAGAGACAGAGAGACAGACAGACAGACAGACAGATAGATAGATAGATAGATAGATAGACATCTAAAAAAGATAGACAGACAGACAGACATCTAAAAAAGAGACAGACAGACATCTAAAAACACAGATATATCTCCAGGTATCTGTCCGTGTCTCTCATCCATATCCCTGTCTCTCTGTATTTGGAACATCTCAGCCTCTATTTTTTGCCCCATACTCCTGCTCTTCACTCCCCTCCTCCCCTCCTCCCCTTCTCTCCTCTGGCTTCCCCCTATCTCTGCTTCTTTCTATCTCCCTGCTCTCTCCACCTGCCCCCATTGCCAGGACCTGAGGAAGGAAGACTCCAGAAGGAGAGAGGACTGAGAGGCCCCTACTCTCATCTCCCTTTGCTTTCCAGACCCAGCAGCTGCCTGGGCATGGACAGTGTGGGTACCACAGTGCTGTTCCTGCTGCTGGCCGGCATCTACCTGCTCCTGTCCTTTGGCTTTCGCAGCAAGGGCCGGCTGCCCCC
>NW_012267465.1:45667-45971 GCF_000151885.1 Dipodomys ordii
GCCTCAGGAGGACCATGTTTTCTCCTTACTAACACCATGGGTTAGAATGAAGTGTCTATATATATCCATGAAGAACAAGCCCAAGTTTTGTTTGGTGTTCCTGGTGTTTGAACCTAGGACTTAGTAGACAAGTGCTTTATCGCTTGAGCCACTACATCCCAGCCTAGATCTCAGCTCTTCTAAACACTAGAGAGGCAGCGTGCACTGTTTGCCAGCTCCAATCCCATCACCTTCAAATGTCCTCTTTCTGGGTATTCACCAGCTATTCAAAAAGCGGAGGTTAAATAATTGCTCCATGGCAGTT
>NW_012267465.1:51461-56398 GCF_000151885.1 Dipodomys ordii
GGGGAGGGGAGGGGGAGAGCCCCTGTGACCTCCTTCCATCCTCAGCTGAGCAAGGAATATGGCTCCATGTACACCGTGTACCTGGGGCCCAGGAGAGTCGTGGTACTCAGCGGGTACCAAACGGTAAAGGAGGCGCTGGTGGACCAGGGGGAGGAGTTCAGTGGCCGTGGAGATTATCCAGTGTTTTTCAACTTTACTAAGGGGAATGGTAAGCCTCCTCCTTTCTCCACCATTCTCTAAGCTTCTCCTCCCCACCCCCGTCACTCCAGAACCTTGAATGGCACCTCCATCCCAATCCCCATCACTATCCAACTCCAGTTTTGTGCTTAAGACAGGTGCTTTGCCACATGAGCCAAGCTCCACTTCTGGCTTTTTTGTGGTTCATTAGACATAAAAGTCTCCCAGACTTTCCTACCCAGGCTGGCTTTGAACCATGATCCTCAGATCTCAGCCTCCTGAGTAGCTAGGATGACAGGTGGGAGCCACCAGCATCCAGCAGTCATGGGGTCCTTAAAGAAATAGTTAGAATGTTCAGAAGTGGGGAAAGGAAAGCCCACGGCCTCGTGAAAACTCCAAGAAAACAACCTGGCTCAGCCTGGAGGGTCAGGGCTGGTTCCCTGGAAAGAGACTCAGTCTCCCTTCCAGCAAACACCAGGAAAAGGGGGGTTCAGGGGCTCAGTTGTCCACTGAGCTAAGCACTGCTCCTCTCCCCAGGCATCGCTTTCTCCAATGGAGAACGGTGGAAGGCCCTGAGAAAGTTCTCTGTCCAGATACTACGGAACTTTGGGATGGGAAAGAGAAGCATTGAGGAGCGGATCCTGGAGGAAAGCAGCTTCCTGTTGGAGTCCCTGCAGAATACACAAGGTGGGTGGGGGGCGGAGGGTTCTTAATGAATGCAGTCTGCACCCCTAACCCACACCCATCCTTCTCAGTAGGCACTGTGGTGAATGCAAGACTTCTGAAGGGGCCTTTCTTGCCTCATTATGAGAATAGCGCCCCTAGAGGAGGGTCCACTTATGACCAAGATTTCAGGCATGAGTCACCAGCACCTGGCTCTCCCATAATTATTATTTTCTTTTTTTTTTAACTTTCTTTTTTATTCTCTTCATTCTTTTTTTGTGGGGGTGGGGGATCGGTCACAGGGCTTGAACTCAGAGCCTGGTACTGTCCCTGAGCTCTTTTGCTCAAGGCTGGTGTTCTAGCACTTTGAGCCACAGTGCGGCTTTTGGCTTTTTCCGTAATTAATTGGAAATAAGAGTCTCATGACTTTCCTGCCCAGGCTCCCGATGAACTGTGATTCTCAGATTTCAGCCTCTTAAGTAACTAGAATTACAGGCATGAGCCACCAGCACCTGGCTCTCCCCATTCTTTATCACATCTGCAAAGTCACTTTAACTATGAGAAACAAGACGTGGGTTGTAGTGAAGGAGACATCAACGTTTTGGTGGGGGGAAGGGGAGCATTATTCTACAGTCTCCTAATCGGTCAGATCTTATCAGGAGTTTCCACCCTTGAACACTGAAGTCTTCTAACAGCCTCACAAAGAGGCAGGGCACTGCCGTGAAGCCCATTTGACAAGAGAAAAGTTTCAGAGAAAGAGATTCATTCTGTCCCAGGTCACCTCAGGACTTAGGAGAGCCCAAGCCAACCCTCAAATTAAGTCCCTTTAACTTCAGACTGGGCTGGGACTAGTGGGTCTTGGTGGCTCTGTTGAGATGGGTTCCTCTGCTCTTGTTGGGTGTGGTCTGTTTGGCTGTCGGAGGTTTGGAGGATTGTGTTCCTGTGTGTGGGTAAGTGTGTGCACTGTGAGATTGCTGCTGTGTTCTGTGAAGTCTGATCATCTGGAATGGGCTGTGTGGTCTCAGGCACAGCCTGTTTTGTTGGTATCGTCTTGTTGAGATTTGCAGAATGTTGTGGTTTTCAGATGCCCAGCCTGTTGCCAGATATTTTTTGGGTCTGGTATACGGCTTGTATGCTGGGTGGCCATGTGGGTGCTGCAAGATGTGGACTTGGTCAATGGTTGCATGGCCAGCGTGGCAATTCCAGCTGTGGTTGCATGGGTTTGAGGGCCTTGGGTGGCGCGGGGTGTCTTCCCAAATCCGCGGCTCCCACCTTCTCCCGCCTTCTCCACGCTTCAGGCGAGCCCTTCGACCCAGTGTTCGTGCTGAGCCGCTCCGTGTCCAACATCATCTGTTCTGTGATCTTCGGCCACCGTTTCGATTACAGCGACGAGCGTTTGCTGGCCATTATCCGCTTCATCAATGACAACTTCCAGATCATGAGCAGCCCCTGGGGCGAGGTCAGTCAGCAGAGTGAGAGATGGGAGAGAGCTGTGCTGGGGCTGGGGTGGGAGGAGGTGTGGTTCCCGGTATTTAAACACAAATTGGAAATAGCCAGCAGAGAAGGGACCACCAAAGAACAGGTCTGGCCACGCCCCCACTGGCCATGCTCTTGGAGAAGGGACTTCCCCTAGCCCAGGCACCCCACCCCTATGCTTATCTAACTGCTCCAATATGGCCATGCTCACTAGAGAAGGACCAGCCCTGACTCAATCTGGACACCCCTGTTTTGTGTGGCCACGCCCCCTTTGACCACGCCCCTTTCGCGGACCCAGTAGGGACACCCAGTTCTTATTTGGCCACATCCCTCTGCAGAAGAAACCTTAACTGACCCAGTCTACCAACTCGCCAGCTCTGCCACACACATCCCTAAAGTGGCTTAAAGCTCTTCATTTACCCGATGTCCTCTTCCCCTAACTTCATTCATTCCCCCCAAAATACCATCCTAATGCTGTTGGTTAACTCATGCCTGTAATCTTAGTACTCAGCAGGTTGACATTTGAGAAATCCAGTTCAAAGCCAGCCTAGACCAAAAAAGTCTATGAGACTCGTATTTCTCATTAACCAACCAAATAGCCAAAAAGAAGTGTGTTGAAGTGGTAGAGAGCTAACTTTGAGCGTAGAAGTTCAGGGACAGTGGCCAGGCCCTGAGTTCAAGACCCAGGGGAGGCAGCAGGCACGAGAAACAAGAAAACTCTGCCTGCTCCTCCAAGCCCTTCCCACTCTTCCCACTCCCCAGCTATACAACATCTTCCCGGGTCTTCTGGACTGGCTGCCTGTGGGATCGCACCGACGAATGTTCCAGAACTTCAGAGGTATGAAAGATCTGATCGCTCGCAGCATCCGTGAACACCAGGCTACCCTAGACCCCGACAACCCCCGGGACTTCATCGATTGTTTCCTCACCAAGATGGCACAGGTAATCCTCAGCTTGGAGATCACACCTTTAGTCTAGCCTGAAACCAACCCTCTTGCTACCCTGGCCTCAAACCTCCAGGGATCCCAGATTAGGCAAGGGCTGGGGGACTTGGCACTGCTGAGAGTGCCAATTAACAGCTCATTAAGACCTTGCCACTGTCTAATTCATCCTGGAGCCTGAGGCTGAGATTTTCTCTATCTGGCCTTTGCACCTCCCCAAACCACCCCCCACCCATCTTCCTGGAAAGGGAACTGGGGAATGAGCCAACCTGGCACCCAGTAGCATTGGCGGCACCGGCTGGGGAATGGGATCCCCTGGCCCTGGCCTGTACCATCATATGTCAACCTCTGCAGGAGAAGAAGGACCCGCTCACCCACTTCCAAATGGACACCCTGCTGATGACCACACATAACCTCCTTTTCGGTGGCACCGAGACAGTGGGCACCACGCTGCGCCATGCCTTCCTCATACTAATGAAATACCCCAAAATTCAAGGTGCTGCCCCCCTGCCAGCTAGCCCTGAGTCCTATCCACATAGTGCTAACGCCTGAGGTGGCCCAGCCAAACCCTTAGGGGTCCACACCTGCTACCAAGGATCCTACCCACGCTGCAGTGGTCGCGCCTATGACCACTTTTCTAGGTCCTCCCCCAGCCCTGCCCAAAGCCACGCCCCAATACTAACCACGCCCACATGTCCCATGTAAAGCCACACCCCTAACCATGCCCCTGACCACCCCTCCAACCATATCTCCCAATTGATGCCTGTGGCCTCATACCCAATCCATCTCTCCAGCCGGGCCCCTAACTACGCCTCCCAAGTCCCCACCTTGGGGCAAGTCCAAGACTCACCCCCCCCCCCATTGTCTTACCTCATCCACAAAGCCCTGTCTGCAACTCCCAACTCCTGAGGTCCAGCCTCTGGGTAGATCCCCAAGTTTCTTTCCTGCCTCACCCAATACACACACAGGCGTGCACCATCCAACCACTGTACCCATCAGTCAACCAGCCCTGGAAGCCCCGCCCAGAATCCCAGGTGCACCGGAAGTCCCACCCACAAAGCATGACACTGGCACCCGGGCTCCCCCCTGCTTTTTGCACTCACACACACACACACACACACACTGCAGCAGTAGCCCCTCTCGTGCACCTTGCACACGCCTGGTGCCCAGCCCCTCCCCGCCTTCCCTCCTCTGCCTCCAGCCCGCGTGCAGGAAGAGATCGACGCCGTGGTGGGCCGCTCGCGACAGCCCACGCTGGAGGACCGCGCGGCCATGCCCTACACCGATGCCGTGATCCACGAGGTGCAGCGCTTCGCTGACGTCATCCCCATGAACCTGCCGCACCGCGTCATCAAGGACACGGCCTTCCGCGGCTTCCTGATACCCAAGGTGTGCTAGGCACCTGGCCCACGACTTCCCGCGCTTACAGCTGGCCGTGGGCTCCCTAGGACATGGCCACCAGTGCCCTAAGGCCTTAGCAAGAAAGCATCCCAAGCCCTAGCATTGCAGCTCTGAGATCCTTAAATCTACAACTGCAGCCTCTTCCCAGGACCTCATCTCACACCCGAGTGCACTAGGGCCTGTCCTTAATCGCACACCCCTTTCCTGCCCTAGACCTCCTTCTTGGGGCTCATCTTTCCAATCCACAGGGTTTGGGACTTAATCCTAGTAGCCCAAAAC
>NW_012267465.1:56448-58132 GCF_000151885.1 Dipodomys ordii
AAGTGGCACTGTGGCTCAAGTGGTAGAGTGCTAGCCTTGAGCTGAAGAGCTGAGGGACAGCGCCCAGGCCCAGAGTTCAGGCCCCATGACCGGACCCCCCAAAAAAAGGAAGGAAGAAGGAGGGAGGGGGGAAAGAGGAAGGGAGGAAGGAAGAAATGGAGAGGGGAGGGAGAGAAGGGAAGAGAGAAGAGCAGGAGGGGAGAGCAGGGAAGGGGAGGGAACCATATTGCAGGATCTGGACAGGAAGCTGGTCTGTGGAGGGGGGAGGCTGCGGGGAAGTGGGTCAGGTCTGTGTCTGTCTCCTGTCACCCCTCAGTGCCATGGCTGTCATCTGCACTGCCTTCTTCCTCTCAGGAGGATGTGTAGTGGTGGCGGGGATCCATGTCTGGGATTACTAGAGGGCTGGAGGCCTGGTTTCTGGCCTGTTGACTACCCTGGAGTGGGGCCCATGTGGAAAAAGGACAGCCCATCCCTCCTCCCCCTCCCCCAGCCACTCCAGCTGGAGCCCATCCAACCCTGACAAGCACTCAAACCCCTTCTTCTGAATTCCCGCGGGTGGGGGTCCCCCGAGGGAGGCGGGCACCCCTCAGATGCCTCTGAACACAGTTCCAAGTCAGGGCAAACTGCTGAGAGGGCTGGAAGGGGTCCAGGCAGCACCCTTCCCCCCCAGAGGAGGCAGGGAGGCCCTGGGAAAGCAGAGACCTGTAATCCCATAATCCCCCTCTCCCAGCCCTGCCCAAACCAGACTTTCAGGACAGAATCCACACCATGGGTCCCTCCCCACCCCCCAGCTCTCAGGTACCTGACACCTGGGGTGTCACCTTCCCCCTGAGGGGGGCCCAGCCTTCCTTCCTTTGCCTCCCAGAGGAACAGAGCTGTGGTATTGGGGAGGGGAAGCCCCACCTCCATTCGCTCCCCCAGATCTTTGGCCTCAAGAGTCCTCTGCCAAAATCTGCATCTGACACGCTGTACTCTGACTTGGACACCAGTTGAGTAACGGAGCAAGACCGAGCTGGCGGAACACTCCCCGGGGCAGCCAAGGAACTTAATATGGACTGAAGCATGGCTTGGGGGAGGCTGGGGGCTTTTTTCTCCCCTTCCAATGACCCTGACTTTCTCCTTTGCTTTTCTTCAATCTCACTGCTCTGCAGTCACTCCTGGAAACATAAGAAAAAGACAGAGACAGACCCACAGAAAGAGAGACAGAGACAGAGAGAGTATAAATAAGGGTTTATCAGGATGGGAGAGAGACAACCAGAAGAAGAAAGCAAGACACAGAGGAAGAGGGAGAGAAGCAACTAGCACCCATAGCTGAGACCTTCCCCAACAGAAACTAAGTGATACCCCACAGAATCTCAGAGACAAGCAAGCCCTAAGAGATAGAGGACCAAAGAATAGCTCTGAAGAATATAGAGCTATGGTTCAAGCTGTAGAGCACCAGCCTAGAGGAAAAATAAAGCTAAGGGACACAGTGTAGGCCCTGAGTTCCATCCCAAGGACCAAAATAGATAGATAGATAGATAGATAGATATGAATATGTATGAATGTGTATGTATATATGTATGTATATTTAAGTATATATACATATACTTAAATATGTATATAAGAATATAAAGAAGCAGGAGGGGCTGGGCATATGGTTTAGTGTACAGTGTTTGCCTAGCATGCATGAAGCCCTGGGTTC
>NW_012267465.1:66972-71596 GCF_000151885.1 Dipodomys ordii
AGTTCAAGACACCCCAGGAGTTCAATCCTGAGCATTTCCTAGATGCCAATCAGTCCTTCAAGAAGAGTCCAGCCTTCATGCCCTTCTCAGCTGGTAAGCCCATAAGTCAGTCTCCAAATCTTAGGGTTTTTGTTGTTTGTTGTTACTGTTGGTGTTGTTTGGTGGTGGTTTGGGGGGGGGGGAAGGGTTGAACCGGAATTTAAACTCAGGGCCTTTGTTCTCACTTGGTCTTACCTCCAGTGCTGGCACTCTACCACTTGAGATCCACTTCCAGCTTTTTGCTGGTTAACTGGAGATAAGAGTTTTAAGGGACACTGGTGGCTCACTCCTGTAATCCTATCTACTCAGGAGACTGAGTCTGAGGATCACGGTTCAAAACCAGCCAGAGGAGGAAAGTCCATGAGACTCTTATCTCCAATTAATCACCAGAAAACCAGAAGTGGGGCTGTGGCTCAAGTGATAGAGCACTTGCCTTGAGCTGAAGAGCTGAGGGGAAGTGCCCAGGCCCAGAATTCAAGCCCTACAACTAACAAAAGAGAGAGGGGAGAGGGAAGGAGGGAGGGAGAGAGAGAGAAAGAAAGAGAGAGAGAGAGAGAGAGAGTGCTTTATGGACCTTCCTGCTCTGGCTGGCTTTGAAACAGGATCCTCAGATCTCAGCCTCTTGAGTAGCTAAGATTACAGGCAGAGCCTCCAGCACCTGTCTCAGCCCTAGTTCTAACTTCACTCCATAAACTCTCTTGCTTCTCCATCTCACCCTATGCTTATCCGTGAATGCATAGATAGTCACTCTCCCAACTCTTAAAAGCTCTGTCTCTACAAGGCACAGTTGAAGTACTGCCAGCTTTGGTGCTTTGTTTTGGCTCATTCCTGCTTTTAGGGGAGAAATCCCCATTTACTCTGTAGCAAGGAGAAAAATAATAAATGACCATATTCAGTAGTGTGTGCCAGACCCTACCTGAGAGGGATTACCAGGAAAGAGGGTGAGAGCTGAGCTCACACCCAGAGGGTCTGCACCCCATTTCTGTCCTGCTTGTGTGGCCTTGGATTTCTTACTTCTCTTCTCTGAGCCTCAACTGCCACACCCATAAAAAGACAGATAATAAGTCAGGCCCTGGTGGCTCACACTTGTAATCCTAGCTCTTTAGGAGGCTGAGATCTGGAGGATCATAGTTTAAAGCCAGCTGTAATTAACCAGCAAATAAGCTGGAAGAAGAGCTGTGGATCAAATAGTAGAGAGCCAGCCTTGTGGGAAAATGGCAACTGACTACTTCATGGAGCTGAGTTCAAGCCCTAGTCTCAGCACAAGCACACACACACACACACACACACACACACATACACACACACACAGCCCAGAAATTGTGCCTTTTCCAAGAACACAAAAGTTAGCTCTGACACTATCAATATTTAAACCTGGAACAGCTGTGTTTGAATTTGCACTTGCTCCATTTTCTCCAAGCATCTTTCTACCTCAGGATTTTCTCTGGGAGTTTTAGGGGGAGAGGTGCAGTCCCTCACCCCTCTTAATTCACCTTAATTCCTCCTGGCCCTCCGCTCTCCACCCCTGCAGGACGAAGGCTGTGCCTGGGGGAGCCTTTGGCCAAAATGGAACTCTTCCTCTACTTCACTGCCATCCTGCAGCGTTTCACCTTGCAGCCGCTGGGGGCGCCCGAAGACATCGACCTGACCCCGCTCAGCTCTGGGCTGGGCAATGTACCCAGGCCTTTCAAGTTGCGGGTGCTCCCGCGCTGACACCCCCACACCTGGAAGCCTGGCCTGTGAGCTTGGTAGTGAATGTCTATCTAGGGAATAGTTTATCTTTCTCCTCCACCGTCACTTTCCCTTTGCCTGTCATCCTACATCCATCCTGTACCTTTATCCACTGTGGGTTCAGAGAGAAATACTTGGGGATGGAAATGCATCTCCTGTGCCCTGGACCTGCACAATGTGTTCTGTGACTTGCCCTTTCCTGGAATTTCCAATCCAATTATCTTTCTAATAGATTCTAACCTGTCTTGGCTGAGTTAAATGACACTGGTATTACCTATCCATGGTCAGAATGGCCATCATTAAGAAAATAAACAATTGGTCACTGGTAGCTCACACTTATAATCCTAGATACTTAGGAGGCTGAGATCTGAAGATCCAGGTTCAAAGCCAGGCTTGTTTGGAAGTCTAAGAGACTTTATTGCCAGTGAACCACCAAAAAAAGCCAAAAGTGGGGGTGAGGTTCAAGTGGTAGAGCACCAGCCTTGACTGATAAAGGTCAGGAACAGCACCTAGGCCCTGAATTCAAGCCCCAAGACTGGTACACACACACACACACACCTACCTGAAACCTGAGCCACCACTGCCTGTCTAGCAATAGATATTGTCACATGAAATAAGAAGTACAAGAAAGAGGAAAGTGTGTGTGTGTGAGAGAGAGACAGAGAGACAGAGACAGAGAGCAAGAGAGAGGGAGGGAGAGAAAAAAAGAAAGAAAGTCTAATAATGTTGTTTGTGGTATGGAGATCAAGAAAACTTCTAGAGAGGAGCCTTTACTCCTAGCTACTCAAGGGGCTGAGATCTGAGGGTTGTGGTCTGAAGCCAGTCCAAGCAGACAAATATGCAAGACTTATCTCCAGTAAACCAATAAAAAGCTAGAAGTAGAGGTGTGGCTCAATTGGCAGAGTGCCAACCATGAGCAAAACAAAAATAAATAAATCTAAGCCAAAGCACAAGGTCTTGAACTTAAGTTCTGCTACTGACATTTAAATATAAAGATTTAAAAAGGCAAAAGGGGACTTGGGTGGGGATGTGATTTCAACTTCTGATATAATTCTGCAACCTACACAATGAACTTTGTGTGTAATTAACACCCTGTGGCAATAGAATGGAGGAGACTCCTACGGCAGTGGACAAAAGCTTCCTCATTCAGTGATTTAGAGGAAGAATCTGGAGACAGGGCTTGCCTTGGGTTTTCTACAATCCTTCAGTGCATCACTTCCACTGCTACTGTGACAATCATTATTGTCACCCTACCAGAGAGGAAAAACATTATTGTCAGAGGCGCTGCTGACAGCTTCGGGCCTGAGCCCCACCACCCTGGCTCTTTCCAGAGCTTTCCAGTTCTACAGGCAGTCTGTCTTCCGGGCAGTAATCAAATCTCTCCAGCCCTGTGTGTGTATGTCATAATATGACAGAGTAAACAACTCCCAAATACTTTCAGATTTTCAGTGGGGTTCAGGCTCTGGTACTGGCTGCTTTCACTGCCTGGTGGGACAAGGAGACAGGAGAGGAGCCATTAGTGTCACTTGTCACAAAGTCATAGCACGGTCTGCCATCCCTGAATGTTGGAGCAAACAGGGAGAGTCAGGCTGACTTTCTCCAAAGGGGTGCGGCCATGCATGCGCTTTAGGTGAGCCCTTCCACCCAGTGTTCCTGCTCAGCCGCTCTGCAGCCAACATCATCTGTTCTGTGATCTTCGGCCACCGTTTTGATGACAGCGACGAGTTTGCTGGCCATTATCCGCTTCATCAAGGACAACTTCCAGATCATGAGCAGCCCCTGGGGCGAGGTCAGTCAGCAGAGTGAGTTGGGTGAAGGCTGCGCTGGGGGGGTGGAGGGGTAGGAGGGTGGGAGTGGGGGCGATGGTTCCCAGGATTTAAACACTACTAGAAATAGCCCACAGAGAATAATCAACATTGAGCCTTTGGGCCACGCCCCCACCTGACCACGCCCTTCGAAGATGAGATGTGTATTGGTCTGGCCTGGCCACGCCCATGCATGGCCTCACCCCTTTGGGGGTGGTCAGCCCTGACAAGACACGCCTCTAACCCTACCTAGGACACCCCAGGCCCCGCCTCTGAGCAAGTCCAAAACACAATTCCCCCCTCCATTGTCTTGCTCTACCCACAAAGCCCTGTCCGCCCTCCCCACCTTCCTAAGCCCAGACTCTGAATGGATCCAGCCTCACCCAGGGCACTCACACGCGCGCACTGTCCACGGTACCCATCAGCCAACCAGCCAGGTCCTGGAGGCCCCGCCCAGCATCCCAGCAGCAGCCGGAAGTCCCACCCCCAGAGCCCCACCGAACCCCTCCCCGCCTTCCCTCCTCTGCCTCCAGCCCGCGTGCAGGAAGAGATCGAAGCTTGCGACAGCTCACACTGGAGGACCGCATGGCCACGCCCTACGCCGACGCCGTGATCCACGAGGGGCGGTGCTTCACTGACGTCATCGCCTTCCCCGGCTTCCTGATACCCAAGGTGTGCTAGGCACCTGGCCCACGACTTCCCGCGCTTACAGCTGGCCATGGGCGCCCTAGGACATGGCCACCAGTGCCCTAAGGCCTTAGCAAGGAAGCATCCCAAGCCCTAGCATTGCACCTCTGAGATCCTTGAATCTACAACTTCAGCCTCTTCCCAGGACCTCATCTCACACCCGAGTGCACTGGGGCCTGTCCTTAATCGCACACCCCTTTCCTGCCCTAGACCTCCTTCTTGGGGCTCATCTTTCCAATCCACAGGGTTTGGGACTTAATCCTAGTGGCCCAAAACTCTATCCTCAATTCTCCCCTTCCCAGGAATCAGACATCTGCTTACACAAGGCAGAGGGGTGAAGGCCCCATTCCTTCCTCAGACAC
>NW_012267465.1:71646-73262 GCF_000151885.1 Dipodomys ordii
GGGGGAGGGGAGGGGGAAGAGCCCCCTGTGACCTCCTTCCATCCTCAGCTGAGCAAGGAATATGGCTCCATGTACACCGTGTACCTGGGGCCCAGGAGAGTCGTGGTACTCAGCGGGTACCAAACGGTAAAGGAGGCGCTGGTGGACCAGGGGGAGGAGTTCAGTGGCCATGGAGATTACCCAGTGTTTTTTAACTTTACTAAGGGCAATGGTTAGCCTCCTCCTTTCTCCACCATTCCCTAAGCTTCTCCTCCCCACTCCTGTCACTCCAGAACCTTGAATGGCACCTCCATCCCAATCCCCATCACTATCCAACTCCAGTTTTGTGCTTAAGACAGGTGCTTTGCCACATGAGCCAAGCTCCACTTCTGGCTTTTTTGTGGTTCATTAGACATAAAAGTCTCCCAGACTTTCCTACCCAGACTGGCTTAGAACCATGATCCTCAGATCTCAGCCTCCTGAGTAGCTAGGATGACTGGTGGGAGCCACCAGCATCCAGCAGTCATGGGATCCTTAAAGAAATAGTTAGAATGTTCAGAAGTGGGGAAAGGAAAGCCCACGGCCCCGTGAAAACTCCAAGAAAACAACCTGGCTCAGCCTGGAGGGTCAGGGCTGGTTCCCTGGAAAGAGACTCAGTCTCCCTTCCAGCAAACACCAGGAAAAGGGGGGTTCAGGGGCTCAGTTGTCCACTGAGCTAAGTACTGCTCCTCTCCCCAGGCATCGCTTTCTCCAATGGAGAACGGTAGAAGGCCCTGAGAAAGTTCTCTGTCCAGATACTACGGAACTTTGGGATGGGAAAGAGAAGCATGGAGGAGCGGATCCTGGAGGAAAGCAGCTTCCTGTTGGAGTCCCTGCAGAATACACAAGGTCAGAGTGGGGAGGGGTCCTTAGTGAGTGCAGTCTGCACCCCTAACCCACACCCATCCTTCTTAGTAGGCACTGTGGTGAGTGCAAGACTTCTGAAGGGGCCTTACTTGCCTCATTATGAGAATAGCGCCCCTAGAGGAGGGTCCACTTATGACCAAGATTTCAGGCATGAGTCACCAGCACCTGGCTCTCCCATAATTATTATATTCTTTTTTATTCTCTTCATTCTTTTATTTTTGTGGGGGGGGATCGGTCGCGGGGCTTGAACTCAGAGCCTGGTACTGTCCCTGAGCTCTTTTGCTCAAGGCTGGTGTTCTAGCACTTTGAGTCACAGTGTCGCTTCTGGCTTTTTCTGTAATTAATTGGAGATAAGAGTCTCATGACTTTCCTGCCCAGGCTCCCGCTGAACTGTGATACTCAGATCTCAGCCTCTTAAGTAACTAGGATTTCAGGCATGAGCCACCAGCACCTGGCTCTCCCCATTCTTTATCGCATCTGCAAAGTCACTTTTACTATGAGAAGCAAGATACTCTATTCACGGGTTGTAGGAAAGGGGACATTGACATTTTGGTGAGAACATACAAGAAAAGGCGTGGCGGGACTGAGTCAGGCTGACCTTCTCCAAAGGAGTGCGGCCATGCATGCACTTCAGGCGAGCCCTTCCACCCAGTGTTCCTGCTCAGCCGCTCTGCAGCCAACATCATCTGTTCTGTGATCTTCGGCCACCGTTTTGATGACAGCGACGAGTT
>NW_012267465.1:81432-108286 GCF_000151885.1 Dipodomys ordii
CGTAGACCTGCACGATGTGTTCTGTGAATTGCCCTTTCCTGGAATTGCTGTACCATTCCACAAAAAGTTATCTTTTCTTTGCCTTCTTTTGTTTGTTTGTTTTTGTTGGTTGTGGGGCTTGAGCTTAGAGTCTGGGCACTGTCTCTGAGCACTTGCTCAAGGCTAGTGCTCTACCACTTGAGCCACAGCACCACTTCCAGTTTTTGAATGGCTAATTGGATATTAGAGTCTAATGGGGACTTTTTTCCCAAGGCTGGCTTTGAAACACAATCCTGGGCTGGGAAGGTGGCTCAGTGGTAGAGTGCTTGCCTTGCTTGCATGAGGCCCTGGGTTCAGTTCCTCAGCACCACATAAGCAGAAAAAGCTGGAAGTGGCGCTGTGGCTCAAGTGGTAGAACGCTAGCCTTGAGCTGAAAAGCTGAGGGACAGCGCCCAGGCCCAGAGTTCAGGCCCCATGACTGACAAGACATCATCATCATCACCACCACCATCATCGTCATCATAACAATAAAATAAAATAAACACAATCCTTAGATCTCAGGCTCCTGAGGAGCTAGGATAACAGACCTGAGCCACCAGCACCAAGCTTCGTTATCTTGATAATGATTCTAACCTGTCTTGGCTGAATTAAATGACACTGCATTGCCTAGCAATTGTCAGAATGGCTGTCATTAAGAAAACAAACTCTACACTGGTGGCCCCCACACCGGTAATTCTAGCTACTCAGGAGGCTGAGATCTGAGGATCTTGGTTCAGGTTCAAAGCCAGGCTGGTTCAGAAAGCTGTAAAACTCCTATCTCCAATGAACCACCAAAAAAGCCAGGAGTAGAGTGTGGCTCAAGTGGTAGAGCACCATCCTTGAGTGAAAAAGGTCAAGGACAGCACTCAGGCACCAAGTTCAAGCCCAAAGTCTGGTACACATAGACACACACACACACACACACACACACACACACACACACACACACCCTAGTAGCCCTGTGCCACCAGTGCCTGGCTTGCAATAGATATTGTCACATGAAATAAATACAAGAAAGGGGAGAGAGAGAAAGAGAAAGAGAAAGAGAAAGAGAAAGAGAGGGAGTAATAATGTTACTTGTGGTATAGAGATCAAGAAAACTTCTAGAGAGGAGCCTATACTCCTAGCTACTCAGGGGGCTGAGATCTGAGGATCATGGTTTGAAGCCAGTCCAAGCAGACAAATCTGAGAGACTCTTAACATCTTTTTTAATTTTTTATTTATTTTTCTGTGTTTATGTGGTACCAAGGAATCGAACCCAGACCTTCATGTATGCTAGGCAAGCACTCTACCACTAAGCCACATTCCTTTCCCCAAATCTGAAAGACTTATCTCCAATGAATCAACAAAAAAGCTAGAAGTAGAGGTGCAGCCCAAAAGGCAGAGTGCCAGCCATGAATAAAACAAAAATAAATAACTCTAAACCAAAGCACAAGGTCCTGAATTCAAGTCTTTGTACTGACATTGAAAAGTGAAAGGAAAGCAGCAGAGCTCTCTGGTCTACCCCAACAAGGACCCACCAACTCCAGCATGGGCCATCTCACGGCAGCAGGGGACTATGGGAATCAGACCCCTGTTTGAGTCTGGGGAGGGGGGCATCCACCACCTCTGACCCCCACGCATACACACATCAGCATCTTGTTGTTTCCCAAGATGGTGGGAACTAGTCCTGGGGTGGACTCTGTTCCCAATTCCCACTGGGCTTCTGTGCGGTCAGCCAGGCTGGCCAGCCAGGCTGGGTACCCAGCGCTTGTGAAGCTATCCCCGATGTGGCACTGAGCATCTGGAGCCCCATATGGGCAACTCTGGGGAGGTGGGGGTCTTCCTGCTTTTCCCTATCCCCAGCCAGTGGCAGGGACTCCCATAAGTTCCCAGAGACCCACACACACCCACCACATGGGTCAGCTGCATCTCCATAGTGGCTTCTTCACCCTTCATGATGCCTGAAATGTTCTTCATTGCTAAGCTTGTGTCTCTTCCCACATCCAAACTTCCTTGGGCCCTCCCTTGTGGAAATGCCCCCCCCTTGCTTTACACCAAGCCTTTTTGCCCACAGATCTCCCCACTTCCTCTCAAAATATCCTCCCAGGAGAAGGAGGACCAAGTAGTTTCCAGAAACCCAAAAAGGTGATTCAGGACCCTACTGGAGGTATGGCAGAGGACTGTGGCCCCTCTCTGGGTCCCTCAGGTCTTCCTCCCCCAAGAAGCATTCTCAGAGGGAATGGATGGACAGACAGGCTGGCAAGAACCAAGGCCAGGACCAACATGGACATTGCATCTTGGAGCCCAACATATGCAAGGAAGAACCATCCACCCATTTGCCTCCACCCTCTGGAGAAGTCTAGACTGGTCCCACCTCCTACCACAGAGGACAGGTTGGGTATGGTAAGATCTCTGCACTAGGCAGCTGCCTAAGCTTTGGCCTTGGTATTCCCCATCAATTTTATACTTTCCTCACTCTGCAGTCAGATGAATGTCACCCTTAATCTGTGCCCCACAACCCGGACCAAGGTTGGGCCTTCAAAGGAGGTAAGGAGATCCTATGGCAGGACTTAGGGACAGATGCCCCAAGCCAAAGGTCTAAGTGCAGATAGGCAGTAGATGCTCATGGCAAGTGGGAGGAAGAAGGTGTATGCACCCAGCAGAGGGGGCTGTTCTCTGTCCAGGTGTCCCCACAAGGCCACAAAAAGCCCAAATATTTGTGCATCACCAACTGATCATTGTAAATATAGTGCATCTGCTTTAAAAAAAAAAAGTAAAACAAAAAAATCAAGAGATTTGTTTTGTTTTATTTTGGGTCCAGTAGTGGGCCTGAACTCTGAGCCTGGGCGATGCCACTCAGCTCTTCAGCTCAAGGCTAGCGCTCTACCACTTGAGCCACAGCGCCACTTCCAGCTTATTTCTTTTTTTTTTTCTTATGGGTGGTGAGGAATGGAACCCAGGGCCTCAAGCATGCAAGGCAAGCGCTTTACCATGAAGCCACCTTCCCAGCCCAAATCAAGAGATTTGAATGAGCATATAATTTCAACTCCTGAGATAATACTGCAACCCACACAATTAAGTTGGTGTGTAATTTCTACCCTGTGGCAATAGAAACAAGACTTCTACAGGAGTGGAAGGAAGCTTTTTGGTTCACTGATTTAGAGGGAGAACTTGAATACAGAGCCCTAGCTCCACTTCCTCTTTTCTGATGGTTCACTGAGGATAAGAGTCTCATGGATTTTCTGCTCAGGCTGGCTTTGAACCATGAGCCTCAGACCTCAGCCTCCTGAGTAACTAGAATGTCAGGCATGAACATCCAACACATGGCTTCAGACTACAAATTTGGAGATAGAGTTTGCCTTGGTCTTTCTACAATCCTTCAGTGCATCACTTCTACTACTATTGGGACCATCGTTATTGTCATCTTGCAGGAGAGAAAAAATTACTGTCAGAGGCTCTGACTGACAGCTTCAGGCCTGAGCTCCAGGGCCTGGCTCTCTCCAGAACCTTTTAGTTCTACAGGCAGACCAGGGTAGCTAGTGCAAAGTAACTGAATCTCTCAAGCCTTGTGTGTGTCATAATATGGCAGAGTAAGCAACTCCCAAATACTTCCAGATTTTTAATGGAGGTTTAGGTTCTGGTACTGGCTGCTTGCACTGTCTGGTGGGACAAGGAGACAGGAGAGGAGCCATTAGTGTCATGTGTCACATTTCATAACAAACAAGGTCATATCATGGTCTACCATCTCCAAACACTGGAGCAGATGGTGGACCTTTGACGTTCACAGTGTTCAACTCAGGGCATAACAAAGCATGAATCTTTGCTAGCTGCCCAGAATGGAAAGAGAGATGGCAGGGAGGGAGGGATCTAGGGAGGGAGGGAGGGAGCGAGGGAGGGAGGGAAAGAAAGAAAGAAAGAGGGAGGGGGAGAGAGGGAGGAAGAAAGAGAAGGAAAGGTAGGTAGGAAGGAAGGAGGGAGGGAGGGAAGGGGAGAACACAAAAGGGAGAAAAAGAAAAGGAGAGCTAGGGAAGAAGAAAGGGAAGGAAGGAAGGAAAAAGGGAGGGAGGAAGGGAGAGAGGGAGGAAAATGGAAAGAGAGGGAAGGAGGACAAGAGAAAGGAAGGGGAGGGTAAAAGGAGAGGGAAGGTGGAGAGGGAGGGAGGAAGAGAGAGAGAACACTGTGAGGAGACTGCCATATGGTTCAGGAAGAAAAGAATTTATTGTGGTGAGAGCAAACTGCAAGTCTGCATGAGATAGAGGCATGTGGAGAGAGAAGAGAAGAGGGAGGGGACTGTGGGTTGCAACGGACCAGCTCGACCGGAGCACTGGGACCAACGGGACAGGGATCTCGGGATAGGTGGGCAGCGTGGCAGTGGGTGAGTGAAATTATATGGGGAAAGATGGGAGGCGGGACCACTGCAGATACAGAAGTGATCTCAGAGCCAGGGGAACCTCTCATTGTCCGAAGGAGGCATGACCAGCTTGTTCAGGAAGTGACCTCAAAGCCGGGCACCGGTGGCTCATGCCTATAATCCTAGCTACTCAGGAGGCTGAAATCTGAGGATCGTGGTTCAAAGCCAGCCCAGGCAGGAAAGTCCATGAAACTCTTATCTCCAATAAACCACCAGAAAACTGGAAGTGGCGCTATAGCTCAAGAGGTAGAGCGCTCGCCTTGAGCTGAAGAGTTGAGGGACAGCAACCAGGCCCAGAGTTCAAGCCCCACGACCCACAAAAAAAAGGAGGCGACCTCAGCAGATGAGGAGGTGACCTCAGAATCTGGGGTCTATTGCTGACTCACAGTCAGGTGGTTGACAGTCAGGTGATTACTGGTTTCAGGCAGGTGATTTCTGGTAAGGCCTTGCACTATCTTTCACAAGGAAGAAGGGGAAGGGGCTGTTCTCATAGGCAGACCTAACATTCCAGCCTTTCCATAGTTATAAAGGGGTACCAACTCTCCCTACTTCCTGCTGGCAAGGGGTGGAGATGTTGTCCAATCCTGGAGAAGGAAGCAGTAATCATTCTTAGGTGGTGGACACATGTATGGGTCTTCGGATGAAATCTGAATCTTATGAGGCACAGGCTGAGCAATAAGAAAACAAATACAAGAGGTCACACAAATAGAAGGAAGGGCATCCATTCATTCAGAGTGGAAAAGAAAAAATTGGATGACATGTCTAGTTCCTATCTCCTGTGTTCCAGGCAGTCCTGGAGTTGGCAGAAAATGTCCCTAGCTACTTCTGAATAACATCTGGCCACTGGGTAGGGAGAGCACAGTCAGATTGGAGTTAAGAGCCCAGGGGGATGCCTTAGGAGATGGCTGAATTACAAAGATGGGAGGATCCACAGACAAACTGTCCTGAGTCTAAGACTCACTATAAGTTCCTGTCCATTTAGAAGAAAGACAGGTATGAACATTAGATAGGCATGTTCTGGTTAATTTTGTAAGGGCAAGCACAAAATGACTCCGTTTAAAATGTGACACCATCCCATTTTACTCCTCTCCATGATCCCTTGTTGCCAAGAGAAGCGTGGGGTGGGGGGCAGGTACTCGTGGTTGGAATGGCTTGTCCCAGTTGGCATCTCTTTTGTTAGTCACAGGACTTGAACTCAGGGCCTGGGCACTGTCCTTGAGCTCTTTTACTCAAGGTTAGTACTCTACCACTCTGAGTCACAGGGCCACTTCAGCATTCTGCTGCTTAATTAGAGTTAAGAGTCTTGCAGGGATTTTTCTGCTCAAGCTGGCCTCAAACTGCAATGATCATGGGCTAGGAAGTTGGCTCAGTGGTAGAGCGCTTGCCTTGCATGCATGAGGCCTTGGGTTCGATTCCTCAGCACCACATAAGCAAAAATAAAAAAGCCGACAATAGCGCTGTGGCTCAAGTGGTAGAGCGCTAGCCTTGAGCTGGAGAGCTGAGGGACAGCGCCCAGGCCCAGAGTTCAGGCCCCACAACCAGGCCCCACCCCCCCCAAAAAAAAAGCCAGCCTAGGGAAGGAAAGTCCATGTGACTCTTATCTCCAATCAACTACCAAAAAGCTGGAAATGCAGCTGTGGCTCTATTGGTACAGCATTAGATTTGATGAAAAAGCTCAGGGACAGCACCCAGACCCTGAGTTCAAGCCCCAGTACCAGCACATAGACCAAAAAAAGAGCATATGTTGAAGCTCCTTTGAACAAGGGATGTTCATATGAATCAATGTTCTTAGGGGGACATGTAGGTACTTGTGGATGAGGCTTGGTGAACAGAGAGAGAGGGAGTGAAGGAGGACAGAGCATGCTTATACAATAGAGTCTAGCTTGTGGATCCAGGCTGCAGGGTAAAGCTGGGTAGGGATTTTTGGTGGAAGGAGAAAGGGGAGTCTAGAGATTGAGTTCTAAGCAGAAAAACCAGCTTTCATTCAATGCCTGAGTGTATGGCTGAGTGCAACAAGACCATGCAGCTCCAAGCCTTTGACAGCAGCCAAGTCCGAGGCAGCTTTACGCAAATTGCTGAGGGGTTTCCACTGTTTGTTCTTTGTTTTATTCTATCTATTTGTCTATCTGTCTATCTGTCTGTCTGTCTGTCTGTCTATCTATCTGCCTACCTACCTACCTACCTATCTACCTACCTACCTATCTATCTATCTATCTATCTATCTATCTATCTACCTATCTATCTACCTATCTATCTATCTACCTATCTATCTATCTATCTATCTATCTATCTATCTATCTATCTATCTATCTATCTATCTATCTATCTATCTATCTATCTATCTATCTAACTGTCCCAGAGGTCCTAGGCTTTGAACTTCAGGCCTAGATGCTGTCCCTGAGCTTTGGTGCTGAAGGCTGGCACTCTATCACTGGCACAGCTACACTTCAAGCTTTTTGGCAGTTCATTGGAGACAAGCGTCTCATAGACTTTCCTACTTGGATTGGCTTTAAACCATGATTCTCAGATCTCAACCTCTTGAGTAGCTGGCATTACAGGAGTGAGCCACCAGCCCCTGGCTGTTAGTGACATTTTAAACTAGGTTCTCTTGAAGATCCTGGACCTTAATGGGGTATTTAAAGTTCTCTTTGGGGTTTTCTTGTAAGTCTAGAGCTCTCTGCATGAATAAATACCATATAGAAAGGCTTGTCACTACATCTTACTTTTATTTCCCCCCTTCCTTGTCCTGTTCATTTTCCTTTCTCTCAAATTGTTACCATAGTTAATCTGAGTGTTCTCACAGTGCACAATAAACTTGCTTACATTTAACTGTCTTGAGTTTGGTGTTGACTTTATTGAGGGAGGAGGGAGAAGGAAGATGGAAATGCAGGAGAAATGGATTAGGGACTACCTTTTGGTAACAGCAGTGACAGAAAACATAAGGAAAATAAAGAGACAACACAACAATGGACCAAAAATACTAGAGTTTGGTGTAGACAGACTTCACAGCAAGAAGAGTTAAGCTTTTTTCCAAAATCTTGGACAGGGCATAGAGTTTTTAAACATTTTTTTTCTCCTCCTGACTAAAACATCAGGAGGGTGTTTGCAGATGAACTTTCCTGACAGGAGGCCCCAGGGGAAAAAAGGTAGAGTGCCGATTCTTAGCATGATAGTGAGAATTTGAGAGGGAGGAAGAGGAGAAGGAGGAGAAGGAGGTGGTTAGATGGACCCAGGGCAATGGGAAGCTTCTTTATTGGCCCAGCAGGGGGTGATCAGTGGGACACCAGGCAGAAATTATATATTGGGGGATGTTGCCAAGGCCTGAAATTCTGGGGGTGATATCAATGTCCTCAGGTGGCACCAGTGAGCATAAGGAGAAGTTCTGAAGGATGGAGGTGAAGTAGAGGAAGAGTTCCATGGGGGCCAGGGCCTCCCCAACACACATCCACTTTCCTGCAGGCACAGAAGAGGTGGGAGGGTGGAATAGGGTCTAGGGATTTTTTTCTTTTCTTCTGGTGTCAGTCTCTGGGCTTAAACTCAGGACCTGGGCATTGTCCCAGAGTTTTTTCTTTTTCCCCTCAAAGCTAACATTCTACCCCTTGAAGAAGAGTGATAAAGTACTAGCACTCTACTGCTTCTGGCTTTTTGGTAGATCATTGGAAATAAGAGTTTCATGGACGTTTTTGCCTGGGCTGACTTTGTACTGTGATCCTCAGATCTCAGCCTCCTGAGTAGAGAGGGCACCAGGTGTGAGCCACCAGTGCCCATGTTAAATGTTTCTTTTCTTTTCCTTCTTTCCTTCCTTCGTTCCTTCATTCCTTCCTTCTTTCCTTCCTTCGTTCCTTCTTTCCTTTGTTCCTTCCTTCCTTCCTTCCTTCCTTCCTTCCTTGTTGGTTGTGGGGCTTGAACTCTGGGCCTGAGCACTATTCCTCAGCTCTTCAGCTCACGACAAGTTCTCTACCACTTTGAGCCACAGGATAACTTCCAGTTTTCTGGGGGTTTGTTGTGTCTCATGGACTTTTCTGCCCATGTTGGCTTTGAACCATGATCCTCAGCTCTCAGCCTCCTGAGTAGCTAGGATGACAGGCATGAGCCACCCGTGTCTGTCGGGGTTGGGGACCTGGGTGGCAGGGAAAGTGAGTCTCTGTGATCACCTGGGCCCAGGGCATGCTCATCTCAATAAAAGTCTTGTCAATCATCTCCAGAAGGCTCAAGAACTACTTGTCTTCATAGTTGAAGTGCTTTCCAAACACTACAGAACTGATGACATTGGACACTGTGCAGCTCAGGAAGAAGGTGGGATCAATTGGGATGCCTGGCGGGGAAGAGGTGAGGCAGAGAGAGTGGAAATCATCTATGTTGGAGGTGATCATGAGCAATAATCATTTCATGAAAAAAGGCTTCACTCAGTGCTTGATGATGCAGTAAGCACACTGAGAGCCGGGTATAGTGGTGCATAAGTATAGACCCAGAACTGGGGAGGCTGAGGATAATTGGGAGTATAAGACCAGTCCAGGCTACACAATGACACATCCTCATCACCAAAATCTACATACAGATTTTGGGAGTCCATTGATGAAAGGGTCTGGATAAGTAGTTTCTAAGGGTCTTTAATATTGATAGTTATAGGGTGGGTACTGAGGCTTGAACTCAGGGTGAACCAAAGCTCCACTTGTGGTTTTAATGGTTAATGAGAGATAAAGAGTCTCACAGACTTTCCTGGCCTTGAACCATGTTCTTCAAGAATTGAGCCTACTAGTAGCTAGAGTTGCAGGAATGAGCTACGGGTGCTTAGCACATGTTAACTTTTTAACATGGAACCTGGTGGAAACCTCAGTAAATCCTGGAGAGTTTCTATCTTCTCTCATTTCAAAGATTTCTGCCACCAAGGCCCATCTTTTTATGGTTGAACTCTCCCTCCATTGACATCCCATCACCTAGCAGCCCTCCCCATTGTTGGAGCCTCTCCACCCCCATACCTTTGGTCTTCTGGAATTCTTCTAGTAAGTACCCGGCTTCTTCCTGAATCTGCTTCTCAATGCTCTGCTTCCCCATTCCAACGTTTCGAAGGACAGTCAGAGAAAAACGGTGAAGGACTTTCCATCATTCTCCATTGGCCATAACCAAACCTGCAGAGGTGTCAAGGTCAGTTTCCCTCTACCCCGTCCTGCTCTGTGGTCAACACTGTGGTAGTCAGGATGGAGACAAATTAGCAAAGGTCTCAACTCTGCTCTGGAGGAAACCTCCCCCAATTTTTCACTTAATTGGGGGGTGGGAGCACCATTAAGATTACCTCTTATGTGGAAATAACCAGATTAGTGAGTTGTTTGGAAATGTAATGAACTTATTTTGGCAGTTTGATGAATGGAAGTATTTATGACTGGAATGTTGGGTGGGTGCATTGGATGGTTAGATGGTTAGATAGGTGGATGGATGGAGGGATGGATGATGGATAGATACATGTATGGATGCACTGGTAGGTAATGGAGAAATGGATGGATAAATGGATGAATGGATGGATGGATAAAAGAGTAATATATTTGTGAATGATGAGGAAGCTCATAAATGGATGGATGGAATGATAGACTGGTAGGTGAGTGAAAAATCATTGAGAGGTATATACATAGTTGGTTGGAAATATTCTTATTGTTTAAATTAAGCAAATTTTTATGGAAACGTCCATTGTGCTACAGAAATACATTGCAACGGATTAAAGTCCAACACCAATGAAGAGAGAAATTATGGCACCAAAATTTTCCCTCCTCTACCATGCTAAGATAGATTTCTATTCTATCTACAGTTCTCATTTTCTAGGATTTGCTCTACATAAACTTGTGCAAGTTTTCAACATTAGAATCTTAATTATGTTAGGAAAAGAAAAACCAGACCTCAAGCCAAAAATGTCATCACAATTTCCTGGGGACTGTTCAAGAACAAAATTCCACCAACAGAGCAAGTCTAAGAAGATAGACATAATCCTTTGTATTTTATCTGACCATACTGGAACCAAATGAGTTCTCAATAACAAGGCATACAGTAGAAAAAACACATGGAAATTAAAAAGCACATTGCTGAGCAACACATGGGTCACAGAAGAAATGAAAAAGTTCCTACAATTCAATGAAAATGAAGACACAGCACAAAGAAACCCATGGGACACAGCGAAAGCATTCCTGAGGGGCAAGTTTATTGCTCTCAGTGTGCACATCAAGAAAACAGGGACAGACCAAATAAACAATCTCATGATACAACTAAAACTGCTAGAGACACAAGAAAAAGTTGAACCTAAAGTTGCTAGATGGAGCAAGATAACCAAAACAAGACCTGAAATTAATGAAACAGAGACTAAGAAAACTATAAATAAAATGAATAAAACCAAAAGCTGTTTTTTGACAAAAATCAATAAAATTGAAGGGCCACTGGCAAGATAAACTAAAAAAAGAAGAGAGGAGACCCAAATTAATAAGATCAAAGATGCCACAGGAAAAATTACAACAAACATCCAAGACATCCAAACAATTATAAAGAAATATTTCCAGACTCTATACTCAGAAAGGAAGGAAAACCTAGCAGAAATGGATGAATTCCTAGAGAAATACAAATTGCCCAAACTGAACCAAGAAGAAATAACTCAATTAAATACACCAATAACCTTCAATGAGATAGAGGAAGCAATCAGAAGCCTTGCTCTGTAAGACCTTTAAGGAAGAACTAATACCCATATTCCTCAAGCTCTTCAGAGAAATAGAAGCAGAGGGAGTAATCCCAAACTCATTCTATGAAGCCAGTATAACACTCAGCCCCAAACCAAGCAAAGACCTAACAAAAAAAGAGAACTACACACCAATCCCTTTGATGAACACAGATGCAAAACTCCTCAATAAAATTTTAGCCAACAGAATCCAGAAACATATAAAAAAAATCATGCATTATGACCATGTAGGCTTCATCCCAGAGATGGGGGGATGGTTTAACATACATAAGTCAATAAGTGTTATCCATCACATCAACAGATCCAAGGTCAAGAACCACATGATTATCCCTATTGATGCAGCAAAGGCTTTTGATAAAATACAACTTTCATTCATGTGAAAAGCTCTGAAAAAAATTGGAGTAGAAGGAACATTCCTTAAAACAATAAAAGACCAACAGTCAATATCACACTTAATGTGGAAAAACTACAACCAAATCCCCTAAAAACAGGAACAAGGCAAGGATGCCCACTCTCCCCACTCCTATTCAATATAGTTCTGGAATTCTTAGCCAGAGCAATAAGGCAGGAAAAAGACAATAAAAGGTTCCACATAGGGGAGGAAGAAGTTAAACTATCTCTTTTTGCAGATGACATGATTTTATACCTTAACAATCCAAAAGGCTCCATCCCCAAACTTTTAGAGCTTACAAACCACTTGGGCAAAGTAGCAAGATACAAAATTAACCCACAAAAATCAGTCACCTTTTTGTACACCAACAATGTGCAAGCAGAAAGGGAAATCAAGGAAACAACCCCATTCATCATAACCTCAAAAAATACCTAGGAATAAACCTAACCAAAGATGTAAAGTATGTATTTCATGAAAATTATAAAAGCCTAAAAAAGGAATCATAGCAGATACCAGGAAATAGAAAGATCTCCCATGTTCTTGGATAAGCAGAATTAACAGTGAAAATGGCTATACTGACAAAATTGATATATATATACACATTCAAAGCAATTCCCATTAAAATCCCAATGATATGCTTTACTGAAATAGAGACAACAGTCCAAAAGTCCATATGGAACAACAAAAGACCTAGAATAGTCAAAGCAATTCTAAGCAAAAGAAACAACACAGGGATCAAGATACTGGATTTCAAGCTCTACTATACAGGCATAATAACACAGACAGCTTGGTACTGGTACAAAAAGAGACCTGAAGACCAATGGAACTGACTAGAGGACCCAGAAATAAGGCCACATATATAGTCGGTTGATATTTGACAAAGGAGCCAAAGACATACAGGGGAAGAATCATAACCTCTCCAACTATTGGTGCTGGGAAAACTGGGTGGCCACATGCAGAAAAATGAAAGTGGACTCTAGCCTATCACCATGCACCAACATCAACTCAAAATGGATTAAAGACCTTAACATCAAACCTGACACTCTGAAACTACTGCAGGACAGAGTAGCAGAAACACTTGAAGTTATAGGCAAAGACAGAAACTTCCTGAACAGAGTCCCAGGGTCACAACAAATCTGGAGAGAGACTCGACAAATGGGACTGCCTTAAAATAAAATGTTTCTGCACAGACAAAGAAATAGCAATCAAACTAGAAAGACAGCCAACTAACTGGGAAAAATATTTACCAGCAGTATATCAGACAAGGGTCTAATACCCATTGTATACAGGGAACTCAAGGAACTAACCCCTCACAAATCTAACAAACCAATCATGAAATGGGAAAGGGAACTAAAGAGAGACTTCTCAGAAGAAGAGATAAAAATGGCAAAGAAACACATGAGGAAATGTTCATCATCCCTGGCTGTAAAGGAAATGCAAATAAAACAACCCTGAGATACCACCTTACCCCAGTCAGAATGGTCCACATCCTCAAGTCAGCCAACGACAAATGCTGGAGGGGATGCAGAGAAAGAGGAACCCTATTACACTGCTGGTGGGAATGTACACTTTATACAACCACTTTGGAAAGCAGTCTGGAGATATCTCAGAAAGCTAAATATAGACCTCCCCTCTCACCCAGCCATACCACATCTACCCTGAACAACAGGAACCAGTATACAAAGACACATGCACCTCCATGTTTATTGCAGCACTGCTCACAATAGCCAAGATTTGCAAACAGCCCAGATGCCCCACTACTGATGAGTGGATCCAAAAATTGTGGTACCTATACACAATGGAATATTATGCACCCATTAGAAAGGACAAACTAATGGCATTTGCAGGGAAATGGATGGAACTAGAGCAGATTATTGAGCAAAGTAAGCCAAGAACAAAGTGACAAACAGCACATGGTCTCCCTGATATGGGGATGCTAAAACCAAAATACAAGAAGATATGGCAAACAGGACTCAAGAAGCAAAGGATAGCCACCCATTTTGTCATATCATTGCTAAATGACTTCATGTTCTAGACCACATATATGGTGGATATATGCACGCAACAGAGGGAAGCCTAGAGGAGGAAAAGAATAAGCAGGAACAGCCCACACTAAGCAAAAGGAAAGAAATGTAAACATCACCTGATGTGGAAAAAATAACTTGTTTTGTCAAAACTCATAGAATTCACCAACTGTACAGACCCTGATAATGACAATTTGCCTTGTGAAAGCTAAAATGTGTTTGTGACTCTAACTGTCACTATTCCACAATACTGTGAAATATATGAAATTTATGTAATCACCTCATCTCCATTGAAGAAAAAGAATGAGAGAAGGGATGGGTTAAGAGAGATGGGTGACAATGTTGTCAGACACTTTGCACTCATACACTGTTTTGTAGAATGAGAAATTCTTTGTACAACTACTTACAGATAATAAAAATCCTGCCACACAGTTGTCTGACTAACTTGACTTCTCATTCTGGACATTATCCATCCTGTGACTGCCGTGGTGAAAAGACCATACAGGAACAGGAAGAATCCACCTCTCCCGTGTATTACAGAACCACAGAACTTTAAGTCACAAGATGAAAAAAGCCACTGATTCTGCTCTGAACACAGGAGAGAATATTCATTCAAGTTTATAGCAGTGATTATTAATGAAAATTAGTGGCCATAGCTGCTCAAAGTCTAAGGTAAATGATCCAAACTGAACAGATCATCTTTATGCTATGTCCTTGCTTATATACTCAGTGATAAGTTCTTTTTTATACCAATACTTAGGACAAGTTAGTATATTCCATTAGAAGCTAATCCGATTTACTCAGGAGTAAAACGTAATTAGATTATTTACAGAATACTCTGAACATCTATAATTCTGTATGGGTTCTTGCTGGAAATGATTCAAAAGACTTTGGATACATTCAACTTTGCTCTGCCAATAAAGGAGGCAAAATTCTGACATCCTTGAAAGAAAATTAAACTCAGGGATCATCTCCAAGCTTTCCCTCATGGGGAATGAGATTCGTATATAAACCCACAGTGTAACAGTGTATTGTTTATTTGAGGGGCAGAGGGAAAAGACCTCCTGGTGAGGGAAGACACCAGTTACAAGAGTACAAATGCAAGAACAATGATTACAATAGTAATACAAGAAGAGTGAACTAGAATCATTCTACAGGAAACAACTTGTGGAAGAAAAAAATGTAACTGCTGTCTCAAAAAATCATCTGTATGAAGTAGAAACTCGTTTCAGTAACTTTAGTAGAGAACATATTCTAGAAAGAGGAGGTTACTGGATGTAAAATTCTAGCAGTAATTTAATAGAACAGTCCCAGATGGTTAGGCTGAGGCCATCACCTAAGGACAATGAAAGCGTTGTCTGGGGATTTTTGGGTGATACTTGCAGAACTTTTAAACTGTGCATAAACCAAATTGAATTGTTTTCACAAGTGTTGTAATGTTTCTAATAGCAACAGTTATGTTCTACATGCACTTCAATTTCACAGCAAGAGTGGCATAGAATACCTAAACACAGGACAGAGCATTCATGCAAGATATCTAACTCATTGATACAATGATGCATACACTTCAAGATGATTACACTATCATTACATCTAGGGCTTTCTCCAACTACAAGGTGGTGGTTATGGAACACAAGGCCCCAGCTATCAACATCTAGAAAGCATTTACCACCACCTATGTGTCCTCTTGTTTTGTATTTTTTCTTCATTTTTCTTAATCAACACTGCTGTTGTTGCTGCTCCTTAGTAAAACTGGTAAAAAAAAATTATAATCATTGAATGTAGCACTTTGGCAATCAAGATATTTGAAGCCTTCAATCTTCTGAGGCCAAGAAAGCACTGTGGGACAATTAGAACTCTGATTATCAAACAAGGTGGTCACAAATTTTCCTGGCTTGAAGACTTCTACAACGTTCCCGATCAGGTTGTCATAGGAAGTCTGCCTTAAAGTTTGTGTCAAAGCCAACCTAAGAAAATTCTGGTTCTGGAGCGATGGGAATAGTGCAATAAGTTCCGTCTGAGTTCATTGCATTCATTGAGTGCCCCCAAGGCTTGAACAGTGTGGCATCAATGACAGAACCTGGTATCAGGTCGTGAATTCCACTCTCACACGAGTGACATCCTTTGCAGTAACACCATCTTTCATATAGAACTGGTCCATAACTGCTGGGTCAAGCTCACTCATCAGAATTGACAGGTTTTGATCTGGCTGACTGATTACTTGACTCTCCAGGAAATCCAAAGCATACAAGTACCAACAGTCAGAATTCACCCGTCCCATACAATATGCTGCTCCATTTGGGAAAATTGCATTAAGAAACTCTATTTTTTCCCCTGAAATTCCAGTGTGGGTATCCTTGCTGGGACAGCTTTATGAAATTCTTAGGAGAATAAAAGAAGCTTTGAATTGAGTCGAACCCACTGTAATCCCTAGCAAGCTTCAATAGTGGAACCAGTGCTGTGAGCAAGAGGGTGGTACCCCATGTCTTCAAATGAACCATCTCTTGGAGACAAACACAGTACTTGCACTGAATCCGTACACTTCCTGCCTGTCAGATTTTGTCACACTTATGATTGAACATTGTACATCCTTCAAAAGTACATCCTACTCAGATCTTGGGGTAGTGCAAAGATCCCCAGATCCTTGATTTGCATTGGGCTGCTGCCAGAAGAACCAAACCTCCAGCAGCTTCTCGGTCTCTTTGAAAAACAATGCTCAGCTACCATCACTGTGAGACTAGAGAACAACCAACGACCACAGAAAATCAACTCAATTAAATCTCTTCTCCCACCGCTGCTGCGGATGATCCCAGCTGTTAGCAAAGTCCAGGTTCCTTTATTTTTTTTGGCTATAATTTTATATTAACTTTTTAAAAAAAGGATTAATACAATTTTCCCGGCCTGTGTGTGTGTGTGTGTGTGTGTGAGTGTGTGTGTGTGTGAAAGTTGAACATGAGTCAATTGGAAATAGAGGCAGATACAGTTCCATCTCTTATACTCCACTACTTTCCCATTAGAGAGAGTAGAGCGAGAACTAACTAATGTCGCCAGACATACTGTGTTGGAAAGATTCTTCTTCATTAGAAGACTTGCTAATAAATGCATTTTTGACAGATTCATGGAGCAATAGCTAGGAGGGGGAAATACAGGGACCAACAGGTAGATGAGAGAAGGAACAAGGTGAGCTTGATTGTGATAGAAGAATACAGACTGGTGGATGCCAGAGGTACACTAGAAAAGAAACTTGTGGAACCTGTTGTGTTTATACACGTGTATGCAGAGGAAGACAAAAGTAATGTTGGCAAGGCCACACGCTAATGGGTCATGCCTGGGATCCTTGCTACTGAGGGGGTAAAAAAAGCTCAGGGGCATTGTCCTGCATTTAATCCCCAGCCAGGGCTCACCCTCCCCCGCCCCAAGATTCATAGTAAATCCAAAAGTGGAATGCCACTTGCTGGGTGGCATTACCTGCTCTCTCTCATCACCTGTATTTTTTTTTCTTTGTGCCAATCCTGGGCCTTGAGCTCAGGGCCTGGGCAATTGTCCCTGAGCTTCTTTTGCTCAAGGCTAGCACTCTACAACTAGAGCCACAGCACCACTTCCGGCTTTTTCTGTTTATGTGGTGCTGAAGAATTGAACCTAGGGTTTCATGCATAGGAGGCAAGCACTCTACCACTGAGCCACCTTCCCAGCGCAACTTTCATGTCAGCAAATTAGCCTAATTTTGATAGTTTTCTTAAAGGACTCAAAACAAGGAATCCTTGAATTCCTGCTCTTCTCAAAGAACATGGAACATACCAAATGCACTGTGATCATTTTCTTTCTCCTTTTTTCCTTCTTTCTTTCCTTCCTTCTTGCCTGCCTGCCTTCTGTCCTTCCACTCTCTCTTTCCTTTTCTCTCCTTCCTTCTCTCTCTCCTTCCTTCCCTCCCTCCCTCCCTCTTTTCTTCCCTCCTTCCTTCTTCCCTTCCTTCCTTCCTTCCTTCCTTCCTTCCTTCCTTCCTTCCTTCCTTCCTTCTTTCTTTCCTTCCTTCCTTCCTTCCTTCCTTCCTTCTTTCTTTCCTTCCTTCCTATTCTATTCTTTTGTGATTGTGGATTCTGCCCACTTTGGAGAGCACAGAATGAGGGCAGGTCTTCAAGTGATTGACAAAGGTCCCACTAAGTTTCTAACCAAGACACCCAACCTCTCTTACTCAGAAAAAGTACATGGCCACTAGAAGAACCTTGAGAAGCTCTGGAGACCTCCCCCTTCTTCAGGACCCACGAGGTGCAAGTATCTAGACACCATGGGTATACATGTGGGTGGTGGGCCAGGCAGCATGCGGGACAGTGGACAGTGATAAAAGGGAGGCCCTGCTGGGTGCCGATGGCTCACACCTGCCGTCCTAGCTACTAAAGAGGCTAAGATCTGAGGATCATGGTCCCAATCCAGCCAGGGCAGAAAAATCCCCATCAGACTCTTCTCTTTAATTAACCACTCAAAAACTCAGAAGTAAAGCTGTGGCTCAAGAGGTAGAACATTAGCCTGGAGCACAAAGAGGCTCAGAGACACTGCCCCAGTCCTGAGTTCAAGCCCCACAGCCAACATAAATAAATAAATAAACAAATACATAAATAGAGACTCAGTGGGCCTTTTCTGCACTGGCTGGCTTCACACTGTGATTCTCAGATCTCAGCCTCTTGAGTAGCTAGGGTTGCAGGCATGAGCATCCAGCATCTGGCTGGATCAGTATTATTTTATCTGATCAGAAGCATGTAGACATTTCACCTTTGTGTTCCTCCTTGGTCTCACTTTGAGGGCATGCATAGAGTCCTGCATCATTTATTATGTGCCCGTGTGTTTGAGGTATAGCTTCGGCATTGTAACCACTTTTCTTTGGTGGTGTTTGGTCATGGTTGTAACTTACCATAGCCTTGGAAGTTCTGCTCTATGATTGCTATTTCTCCATGGCCACTGAAGTCATCTGCTTGATCTACCAGCGCCTCCTTCCCTGTGTCATGTCTGCATAAAATAACCACTGTCCGGGGACCCAAGTACACATTGAACAAGTTGCCATAATTCTCCTGGAGCTGGGAGGGAAGGAAGGCATGGAGGAGGTGAGGGCTGAAGTAGGTCATAAGGACAAGTCAAGGAGTTGATGGAGGGTTGAGGGATTTCAGAGGAATGCAATAACAGATAAAGATACATCTTAGGTTTGAAAGGACTAATGGACAGTCTTTACTTCTGTGACCCTGGGGTGGGGACCCACACCAGATAACCAAAGTTGAAAGTCCTTGGGAGCTGGTGGCTCAAGCCTGTCATCCTAGCTACTCAGGAGGCTGAGATCTGAGGATCATGGTTCAAAGCCAGCCTGAGCAGGAAGGTCTGTGAGACTCTAATCTCCAGTGAACCACCAAAAAGCCAGAAATAGATCTGTGGTTCAAGTGGTACAGCACCAACCTTGAGCACAAAAGCTCAGAAACAGCATCCATCCAGGCCCTAAGTTAAAGCCCCAAGACTCTCTCTCTCCCTCCCTCCCTTCCTGTCTCTCTCTCAGACACACACATACATACACACATATATAAACACACATACACACATACCTAAACACACAATGAATGTTCTGGTTTCCTTATATGTAAAGTGATGGATGTATATTAGAGAAACTCAGATCCATGCTTCCTTCTACATAATGTTAACTTTCTAACCATGTTTTTTTATGTGTGTACATGCTTTATGTGTGTGTGTCTGTGTGTGTGTGAGAGAGAGAGAGAGAAAGAGAGAGAGAGAGAGAGAGAATACTGGGACTTGAACTCAAGGCCTGGTCACTGCCTCTTAGCTAGCACTCTACCACTTTGAGCCACCTCTGGCTTTTTTGTTATTTTTGCTAGTGAATTGGAGATAAGAGTCTCACGACTTTCTTGCTCAGGCTGGCTTGAACCAGGATCCTCAGATCTCAGGTTCCTGAGTACTTCAGATTATAGGCATGAATAACTGGCACCCATGGTAACTTTCTAGAATCATGAGATACTGACCCTCCAATTTGTAAAATAATCTGAGCACAAGAGCCCTTGTCTTCCAAACTCCTGACATTAGGGAGAGATGGGCACCGATGCACAAGGAATGTAAGTTCTCATTTAGTTTCTGATTCTGGGATTGTTTTCCACATTCTGAGATGGCCAACCAAGTGTGTCCCCTATGTGTGCTTTTGCCCTGGGCACCTGGCCTTAGGGTTCATGGCTTCCTCTCCTGTGGGGGGAGGACCACAGACTCACCTTCATGAAAGAGGGGAAAAAGGCATCGTTGCCTGCAGCATGTTCTCCAGGAAAGGAATTGGGATGGGGCCTGGGGGGCAACTTGTTGATTTGTTTCCAGGCCATGAGGATGAACAGACAAGACACACTGAATGCCAGAATAAAGGTCAAGGCCCCTCAAGTTCCATCATGCCACCCTGAGAGAGAGGTTCGCTCCTCGGCTTCAGGTCCTTCTTAAATAGTTTCTGGGAGCTTAAACTGAAATCTAAATATCCTGAAACTCAGGTGTGCTGGGTGTAATGCCATCAGAGGAACAGACTCCTTGGCAGGGGATTTATGTAACTTATAATCTCCCCCTGAGTGCAAATAGATTGAATTCACCTTTGGGAAAATCTCTGGGGAGGGGTCTTCTCCTTTCTTCCTATTACCTTTTACTGCTTTTTGATTCTTTTTTTTTTTAAATTGTCAGTCGTGGGGCTTGAACTCGGGACCAGGGCCCTGTCTCTGAGTGCTTTTGCTCAAGGCTAGTGCTCTACCACTTTGAGCCCCAGTGCCACTTTTGGTTTTCTGGAGGTTCATTGGAGATAAGAGTCTCATGGGGACTCTCCTTCTGGGGCTGGCTTTGAACTGCCATCCTCAGATCTCAGCCTCCTGAGTAGTTAGGGTCACAGGCATGAGCCACCAGTGCCTGGTTTTTCTTCCTGTGTTGAATTCCCCAGTTCTTCTCATCCCCTGGTTCAAAATTCCATGTAGACTGGAAGATAGTTGAGTATCTTTGTTGAGATTAGGACTCAACACAATGTAGGTTCTCAGGTTTAGCTTTTCCTCACTGGAAAGTGTCTATCCTTTTGGGTCTCAGTTTCCTGTCTGTCAAGTAGGGCAGCCATTCTATTGTAGTGTGTGTGTGTGTGTGTGTGTGTGTGTGTGTGTGTGTGTGTATGCGCGCACGCACTCAGACTGTGGTCCTGCTCTTGCTTGACATTTCTATTCACAGCTGCTGTTCTACCACTTCAGTCCTCCAGCCCACTGGGTTTTTTTTTTACTGATTAATTAGAGATTTGAGTTTCATAGGAACTTTTCTGCCCAGGCTGGCTTCAAACCATGATCCAGATCTTAGTTTCCTGAGTAGCTAGGATGACAGGTGTGAGCCACCAGTGCCCAGACCCCAATTTTTAATTTTGACAAGAAGCCAAAGGGAAAACAATAATCTCTTCAAGAAACTCTTGGAGCCAGGTATAAGTCTAGCTGTGGCTCAAGTGGTAGAGCACCAACCTTGAGTGAGAAAGCTCAGGGACAGTGCTCAGGCTCTGAATTCAAGCCCCCTGTCCTGGCCAACACACACACACACACACACACACACACACACACACATGCATACACAAAGTCCATTTTCCTTGCCTCTCAAAGTTGTACCATATATAAAAGAAGAGGAAATAAGTGTGAAAACAGGTACTTGTCACAGGGATTTCCCAGTTACTTGTTTAGCTCCTGGCCCAACACCTAAAGGGACCCAGAAAGTTGGGTCCCTTTTGTCTGTCTCAGCCCTGCAAAATTGTTGCTGCATCAGGCAGAGCATTGCCAAAGATTTGATAAATATAGGAAATTCACCTGAGCTAATTGGCAAGAACATCAGTCAGGCTGCTGCTGAGCACAAACATGCCAGGGACAGAGAGAGCATGGATCAGCCTCCAGGGACCTCAAAGAAAAGCACACAGTTCCAAAACACTTGGACCCAGTGTCGACACTAACATTACACGTGTCTTCCAGTTTGGCAAATGTTCACACACAAGGTCTGAAACTAACCTAAATTGTTGTTTTGTGGTTCTCTTTTCTATATCGTGCAAGAATTGATTGGTGATTTTTCTTTCCCCTACAAGGGAACACTATAAGAAATCACAAAGGGAATTTCTCATGCAAAAACAACAACAGTACAACAGTGCTCACACCTGTCATCCTAGCAACTCAGGAGCAGAGATCTGAGGATTGAGGTTCAAAGCCAGTGTAGGCAGAAAAGGCCATGAGACTCTTACCTCCAATGAACTATTCAAAAGCTAAAAGTGGAGCTGAAGTTTAAGGCTCAAGTGCTAGAATGCCAACCTTGAGTGGACAAAGCTAAAGGACAGTGCCCAGGCCTGAGCTCAAGCCTCAGTACTAGCACACAGACAAAAAAAGCATATGTTGAAGCTCCGTTGAACAACTGATACTCATATGAATTAATGTTGTTTGGGGGACACCTGTAGGAACTTGTAGGTGAGGCTTGGTGAACAGAGAGAGGGAGTGAAGGAGGGCGGAATGTGCACATACAATGGAGCCTAGCTTGTGGATCCAGGCTGCAGGGTAAAGCTGGGTAGGGATTTCCAGTGGAAGGAGAAAGGCGAGTCTGGAGATTGAGTTCCAAGCAGAAGCAGCAGCTCTCATTCAAAGTCTGTGTGCATGTCTGAGTGCAATCAGACCGTGCAGCTCCAAGCCTGGTTGTGGCCTTTGACAGAAGCCTAGTCCCAGGCAGCTTTATGCAATTTGTGGAGGAGTTTCCATACATCTTTCTTTATTTTATTTATATTTTTAAATTTTTATTATTTTATTTTATTTCATTTTGTTTATGTCAGTCATGGGGCTTGAACTCTGGGCTGGCCACTGTCCCTAAGCTCTTCAACTCAAGGTGAACATGCTACCACTTAAGCCACAGCTCCACTTCTGGTTTTCCGGTGGTTTATTGGAGATAAATGTTTCTAGGACTTTCCTACCCAGGCTGTCTTTGAACTATGATCCTCAGCTCTCAACCTCCAGAGTACATAGGATTACAGGTGTGAGCCACCAGCTCCTGACCCTATTTTTATTTGGTCATGGGGCTTGAATTCTGCCTGGGCACTCTCTGACCTCTTTGGGCTAATGGCTAGTGCTCTACCACTCAGAGCCATAGCTCTACTTCTGGTTTTTGAGTGGTTCATTGGAGTAAAGATTCTCACGCTAGAGTCTTTTCTGCCCAGGCTGGCTTTGAACTGTGATCCTCAGATCTCAGCCACCTGAGTAGCTAGGATTACAGGAGTGAGCCACTGGTGCTCAGTCTGGCTTGTTTATTTATTTTGAATTCATACATCTTGGGGGCTTGAACTCAGAAGAGTCTGGGTGCTGTCCCTTTAGCTTCCCCCTACTTCCCCCCCCCCACTTCCCTCTTACCTATAGAACAACAGGCCCACTTCCAGAATTTTGGTGGTTCACTAGAGATCAGTCAGTCTCTTGGGTTTTCTGCCTAGGTTGGCTTTCAACTGAGATCCTCAGGTCTCAGCCTCGTGAGGAGAGGGTATTACAGGCATGAGCACTGTTACCCTGCTACATTCCATGTTCTTAGTTAACACACCTGATCACCCAGCCTTGCTTGTTTTTCTTTATTAAAAGCCAGAAAATAGCCCTGATTAAACTCTGAATAAAAACATAAAAATGGGGGAAAACCCCAAACACCTCCTCCACTTTCCTAAACTCATGTGAGAGTAGAGAAGAAAAAGTAGGCAGATACTACAAGAGTTGGGAGATGAGGACTTCCCATTTATCGTTAATATAATTTTGTTGATATTATGAAGGTGTTGTACAGGGGGTCACCTTTCCATAAGTCAGGTAATGACTATATTTGTTGTTGGGACAATGTCACTCTTCCTTTGCTTTCCCCCATTTCCCGTTCCCCAGTCCCTGCCCCACAAATTGCACAGTCCATTTTCTACATAGTGTCTACTGAGTAAAATAAAACCCATGCCTGGCTTTCTTTTCTATTTTTGTTACTTTATTGCCTATAGTTCTTGAGGGGAAAATCCTTGTAAACCTGTAAGTGAAGATTCCAGAATGTTAGAACAGAGCTTAGGGGTTAGGGATTTAGCTCAGTAGAAGAGCACTTGCCTGACAAGTGAAAAGACCCTGAGTTCAATCCTCAGCACTGAAAAAAAAGATTTTAAAAAAATTTCTTAAGGTTGGGCATCAGTGGCTCATGCCTATAATCCAAGCTCCTCAGGAGGCTGAGATCTGAGGATCACAGTTCAAAGCCAGCCAGGAAAGAAAATTTGTTGAGATCCTTATCTATCAAGTTAGAAGTGTAGCTGTGGTTCTAGTGGTAGAGCATCAGTCTTGAACACAAAAATTCTGGGACAGTGCCAAGCCCCTAGTTCAAGCCCCAGATTCAGTGCACACATGCATGCACGTGTCTCTTAAGAGGAAAGAGATTTGATCTTCCACCTACTGTTTATGTTCTCTGCAATCTTAACCAAGATCCAGTCAATCAGGTAGTGCCAGGCCAGGCCAGGTCTGGCCAGGGAAGAGGAAGGTGAGGCTGGGGATTAAGAGGTTGTGACCAGAATATTGAAAATATTTGTTTCTGAGCGTTTGGGTAGGGTGCTTTCTTTCTCAGAGTTTGGAGCTGGGGGTAGGGTGGGTGAAATGTCACGAAGGAGAAAAACAAGGAAGAGAAGAAAGTCAGTGTCTTTTGTTTTGTTTTGTTTTTTCCTTTGTCTAGTTGTTTGGATAACTAATACATGTAGCTACCAGAATGGTTCCTGCCCAGAAATGAGAACTAGAATGGAAACAAAGAGAAAGAAGTTTATTAATTTGTTTTTGGTTTGTCCTGGGGCTTGAACTCATGGCTTCAGTGCTATCCTTGAGCTCTTTTGCTTAAAGCTAGTGCTCTATCACTTTGAGCCACAGCTCTACTTCTGGTTTTTGAATGATTAATTGTAGATAAGAGTCTCATGGGGGAGACTTCTCTGCCGGGGCTGGTTTTGAACCAGGATCCTCAGATCTCAGACCCCTGAGTAGCTAGGATTTCAGGTGTGAGCTGTATTACTGGATTACCAGTGCTCAGCAGAGAAAGAAGTTTAATGAAAGAGGGACAAAAGAAACAGACTCCAGGGAGAAAGATTTTTTTTAATTTGGAGTTTTGATTGAGGAATAAAACAATATAAGATTTGAAACAATAATATTTTGCTATTATCAATTGAGCTAAATGAAGCAAATTAGCATATATATATGTATATATATATATATATATATATATATATATATATATATATATGTGTGTGTGTGTGTGTGTGCGTGCCTGACCTCATATAAAGGACATGCACCAGCCTCCAAGGACTTCACAGAAATGCACACAATGTCAAAACATTTGGACGCAGTGTCAACACTGACATTACATGTGTCTTCCAGTTTGGCAAATGTTCACACACAAGGTCTGAAACTAACCTAAATTGTTGTTTTGGGGCTCTCTTTTCTATACCGTGCAAGAATTGATTGGTGACTTTTCTTTCCCGTACAAGGGAACACCATAAGAAATCACAAAGTGAATTTCTCATGCAAAAACAACAAACAGACATCTGGCAGGCACCTGTGCTCACACCTGTCATCCTAGTGACTCAGGAGGCAGAGATCTGAGGATTGAGGTTCATAAGCCAGTGTAGGCAGGAAAGTCTATGAGATTCTTACTTTCAATGAACCACTGAAAAGCCAAAAGTGGAGGTGAAGTTTAAGGCTCAAGCGGTAGAGTGACAACCTTGAGTGGACAAAGCTAAAGGACAGTGCCCTGTCCCTGAGCTCAAGCCTCAGTACCAGCACACAGACAAAAATAGCATATGTTGAAGCTCCTTTGAACAATGGCTATTCATATGAATCAGTGTTGTTCTGGGGGCATCTGTAGGAACTTGTGGGTGAGGCTTGGTGAACAGAAAGAGAGGGAGTGAAGGAGGGCAGAACATGCACGTACAAGGGAGTTTATCTTTGTAGATCCAGGCTGCAGGGTAAAGCTGGGTAGGGATTTTTGGTGGAAGAAGAAAGATGAGTTTGGAGATTGAGTTCCAAGCAGAAGCAGCAGCTCTCATTCAAAGCCTGTGTGCATGGCTGAGCACAATCAGACCGTGCAGCTCCAAGCCTGGTTATGGCCTTTGACAGGAGCCAAGTCCCCAGCAGCTTTATGCCATTTGCTGAGGCGTTACCATCGCTTTTTATTTCGTGTGTGTGTGTGTGTGTGTGTGTGTGTGTGTGTGTGTGTATTGTATTTATTTGATCATGGGGCTTGAACTCAGGTCATGAGTACTGTCTCTGAGCTCTTTGTGCTGAAGGCTAACGCTTCACCACTCTGAACCACAGCTCTACTTCTGGTTTTTTAGTAGTTCATTGGAGATAAGAGTCATGGGGTTGGAAGGGGGAGACTTTTATGCTCAAGCTGGATTTGAACTGTGATCCTCACAGATCTCAGCCACATGAGTAGCTAGGATTACAGGGGTGAGCCACTAATGCCTGGCTGAGAAAGAAATACAATGAAGGACAGACAGACACAAAGGAAACAAACTCCAGAGAGAAAGGATTGTCCCCTTTTCCTTCCTTCTTCCCTCCCCCTCCCTCCCCCTCTCGACCTCCTCCTTCTCTCTCTCTTTCTTTCCTCCTTTCTTTCTTTTTTTGCCAATCCTGGGGCTTGATCTCAGGTGCAAGGTGCTGATCCTGAGCCTCTTGGTGCTCCAGGCCGGGGTTCTACCACTTGAACTACAGCCCTGGTGGCTCCTGTCCGTGCTCCCCCTATTCTGGATGGAAATTATACTCAAATGATTCGCTTGCAGAGGGAGAATGGGGCCCCACCCCACCTCAGCAGCCAACAGATGATCCAAATAAGCCTTGATGCTCCCTCCTTTTGGGGTCTGCTCTAGGCAGACAGGCAATTATTCATGGAAGTCATGAGCCAACATCCACGTCCTACTCATCCCCAGCCGCCAATCAATAGCTCCACCAGACCTGTGTTCTTCTAAAGCCTGTCTCCTAGGCCCAGAAGCAAGCAGATGGGCAGAGTTTGTGAATATGGGTGGAGCAAAGTTTCTGCCCCACCAATTCTGTGAGGCCCAGCATCAACCCCAGAGACCTCAGGCCAGCCTCAGAGCCCAGCACCTGGCCTTGGCCCAACACACACTTGAAACCACACTTTCTACCCAGCCGGGAAGATTTCTGGATCCAAAGGTATTACATGCAGCTGTGAACTTTTCTTATGACCTGTCCCCTATCTTGTACTATTAATAAATCTTTTCTTTTTTGGGGGTCCGGTCGTGGGGCCTGAACTCT
>NW_012267465.1:108706-113757 GCF_000151885.1 Dipodomys ordii
TCTCTCTCTCACACACACACACACACACACACACACACACACACACAAATAAAGCAGAAAGGTCAAAATATAGAGCCTATCATTATGTACTACTGCACTAGAGTATCAAGCTTGATATTGTTTTTGTGATTTTCTTGATTGTGTGCCATCCTAAGGCTTGAACTCAGGTCTGGGCATTGTCCCTGAGCTTTTGTACTAAAGGCTGGCATTCTACCACTTGAAACAGAGCTCCATCTTCTGCTTATTTGGTGGTTCACTGGAGATAAGAGTGTCACGGACTTTCCTGCCCCAGCTGGCTTTGAACTGCAATCCTCAGATCTCAGCCTTCTCAGTGGCTAGAATGACAGGCATGAGCTCCACTGAGCAGTGCCCGTGCTCAATCTGATGTTGAAAAGCAAGGAATGGAACATCCAAAGATCTGGTTCTGCCAATGTAGCCAGATGAAATGGAGGCAAATTCTATATCTTCCAGGTGTAACCTTTCTCCCTGCCAGGCCGTACCTTCATAAGGGCATTGTACATGTCTCCCGTGTCCAGCTGAAGGTAATTCTCAATGAGGGGAAGTGGGGGGGGGGTCAGGAGGCAGCTTCTTCCATAACTTCTGGTTCCAGACAGACATCAGCACCATGGTTCTCAGATAGCCCAGGATGGCCACCAGAAGCATGCCTGAGCCCAGCATGGTGGCAGTGGAGGTGACAGGCAGGGATGGCTGGGGCAGTGTGCGTTTAGGCTTTTGCTCCTATTTATTTAATGTGTCACTTTCCCGCTCAATCTAATCCCTCCCCCCCATACCTTGCAACACCCTCAGCCAGGAAGGACAGGGCACACACTGCTGGGCACACTCACAGGTTCTGGAGCTCCAGGCTGAATTCAGAGCTGGGGAGTGGAGATTTTCAAAGGTGTGTGGCTGATGCCTGAGACAGGACTTGGAACCCCAGACTGAAGACAGGCCAAAGAGATAGAGATTTAGGGGATCCACAGTAGAATTGAAATCCTTAGATTTATTGGTGGTGATGACAGGATGTATGGGTTGGGAATCTCTCTATAACAGAGACAAGATCATGAAAATCAGAAAGTTTTGGAACAGTGACACACACACATAATCCTTGCTACTCATTGTACTGAGATCTGGGGGTTGCAGTTCAAAGCCAGCCAGGTCAGGAAAGTCTGTGAGACTCTTCCCTTCCATAAAATACAAAAGAGTAGGAAGTGGAGCAGTGGTGGAACAGGTAGAGCACTAGCCTTGAGCAAAAAAGGTAGACAATGCACAGTCCCCGAATACAAGCCCCAGGATCAACATTAAAAAAAATCTAGGAAGGAGATGCTAAGATTATAAATTATAGCTGTGGTTGTAAGGATCTCTAGGTGAAATTCTTCCTTCTCCCTCCTATCTCTTTTCTTCCTCCTCTCCCTCATCCTCCTCCATCTTCTCTTACAAGACAAGCAGAGACCAAGCCCTGGTGACTCACACCTGTAATCCTAGCTACTCAGGAGGCTGAGATCTGAGGATCACAGTTCAAAGCCAGCCCAGGCAGGAAAGACTGTGAGACTCTTATCTTCAATTAACCACCAATACAACAAAATTGGAGTTGTGGTTCAAGTGATAAAGCACTCACCTTGAGTTGAAGATCTCCAGGACAGTGCCCAGGCTGAGTTCAAGCCCCACAACCAACAAAAAAGAGAGGGGGCGCCAGTGGGGAGATGCACCAGCATCTGCTATCTGTCTGAGGCCCATGGAGAGGGCCAAAGTGCAGAGAACAAAACACACCACAATATAGGCAAGTTACTTGTTGATTTTGGAAAGGGAGAGCACGAGGAGTTGAGTGGTGTGGTCAGCTCCCTGCCCACCCCCAGGCCTGTGCCCTCGCTTTGCTTGTGTTTTCCTTGAATAGAAAGTGAAGATTGGAAACACCATTTCTCAGCAAGTCTTGAGCCATGAATTGCTGAAGAATAATTCTCTATCTCTCTCTTGCTAAATCTTATTACCTTGCTGAATCAATTACATAGATGGAAGTTTCACAAAACCATATTCCATGTCATGCATGCTGTATTCTATCCATCTTCATAAAGATTGGTATATTCATATGTGAGAAAGTGTTAAGAACAATGTAAAGGAGACAATTGTTGAGGGGAAGCTCCCCCCTCCCAACCAGAGAGACTACACAGGCTCAGGGAGTACTGTCAAAAGAAAGTCTTTAATACTGGCTGGGACTACACTGGACAGTCAGGTGCCCAAAAAGTGCTGCGCTCAGTCTGGTCTCATAGCCTCTTTTAATCCAGAAAACCACACCCACTTTATTCGCTCAGGGGAGGAAAGTAACTGAGGATCCTTTTCTACAGGTGCCAGCCTAATGTGTAGTTACAGAAGATAAATCAATATTGTACTCGGGAAAGATAGATGTCAAATATCCAAGTGACACACTACAAGGCACTTGTCCTGGATCAACCTTGTATCAAGTTCTGCAGAACATCAACCCTGAACCCAGCAAGCTTGTTGCTCAATAATGACCCAGAACAACCCCTGCATGACTGTACAGAGGTAACTGACCTGATCTAGTCTGCCAGACTGGACTTGCCTGATGCCCCGCTGCTGGAGGCAGAGGAGGTATACATGGACAGGAGCAGTTTTATTCAAGATGGGATAAGGTATGTGAAGGCAGCAGTCTCCACAAAAGATCAAGCAGGAAATGATGCTGTGGCTCAAGTGGTAGAGCGCTAGCCTTGAGCTGAAGAGCTGAGGGACAGCGCCCAGGCCCAGAGTTCCAGGCCCATGACCGGAAACAAAAAAAAAAAGGATCAAACAATGTGGGCTCAGTCCCTCAATCAAAGGATGTCAGCTCAAATGGCTGAAATTATCACCTTGGCACAGACATTGAGATGGGAAAGAGACACGGCCATGAAGTATACACAGTCAGCAAGTATGCATTTGCTAATACTCACATACCCAGAGCTATGTATCAGGAGAGGGGGGCTCCTCACCTCAGCTGGGAAGGAGATTTTGGCTTTACTAGAAGCCATTTGGATAAACTATAAACTGGCCATTGTGCACTGTAAGGGACACCAGAAGAGAGAATCTCCTGAAGTTCAGGGAAACAGGGTGGCAGATCTGGCAGCCAGGGAGGCCCCCTAGAATCACTGGGGCCTCTCCAGGGTCTGGTAATGCTGCCAGAGCCAGATCTGCTCCTAGACCCTCTTACACGTCAGAGGAGAAAGAATAGGCAGAGCACCTGGGCTTCAAGCTAGAAGGAAAAGGTTGGCTGGTTGCCAGACAGAGACCCGTTCTCTCAGCAGTGCTGGGAAAACAGTTGGTGACTCAACTCCACTAGACCAGGCATCAAGGAGCCTCCAAGCTTGCTGAGCTCCTTAGGCCAAGGTACTACATCCCTAGACTGGATTATATCATTAAGGGTGTCACACTAGCTGCCTTACCTGTGCTCATGTGAATCCTAAATGGGGAAGAAGGGCCCCGGAAGGAATACGGTCCCGAGGCACCTCACCTGGAAAGCATTGGGAACTGGACTTTACTGAAATCAAACCTACTGTTTTTGGATACTGATACCTCCTGGTATTCGTGGACTCTTTTTCAGGCTAGGCAGAAGCTTTTCCCACCTGGACTGAAACAGTTTCAATAGTCACCAAGAAGTTACTTAAAAAATTAGTTCCTACGTTTGGCCTACCAATTACTCTGGCCTGGCTTTGACAGCCAAAATATCCTAAATTATGGCAAAGGCATTAAATACCAATTGGAAATTATATTGTGCCTGTAAGCCACAGAGTTCAGAGCAAGTAGAGAGGATGAGTATGATCCTAATGGGAGCCTTGACTATACTGGTCTGAGAGACAGGCAAAATTTGGACCCGCCTCCTTCCCTTTACCCCCCTCAGGACTAGATGTATCCATACTAGGAGGGGGTTACTGTCTATGCAATCATGTTTGGAAGGCCATCACCTATCCCCCGAGATGAAGAGATGTCCCCAGAGCAGAGACGACTAATCACTCTCCCAAGTCATGGCAGGCCCTCCAGGCCACTCTCAAGGCTATTCACCAGGCAGTCAGAGGAGCAGACCCCAGCCTGCGCTCGAGCCAGTCCACAGAGTCCAAACAGAGGACTTGGGGTGGGTGAAAAGAGTTCCTGCTCAGACTTTAGAACCAACCTGGAAGGGATCTTATCCTACAATCCTGAGCACACCAATGGCTGTGAGGGTAGCTGGCGTTCCCTCCTATACCCACCAGTCATAGCTAAAGGAAGTAGCAGATGAGAAAGAAAAATGAACAGTCACCCAAACTTCTGATCTACTAGAGATAAGACTATGACGAGCCCCTTAATGGTTATATTTATTTTATGGGTCAGGCAATATACAACAACCTCTGTCCCCAAACATGGGAATGGCAACTCAGAAAGACAGGGGATGGGAAACTTCTTGCAAACTACTGCTACTTCTTGTAACTACTGCTACTCAACCAATCTTTTTTTGTCAGTCATGGATTTGAAATCTGGGCCTGGGCGCTGTCTCTCAGATCTTCATTCATCTTAGATCTAGTGCTCTACCACTTGAGCCACAGCGCCACATCTGGTTTTCTGGTGGTTCAATGGAGATAAAAGTCTCACAGACTTTCTTGCCCAGGTTAGCTTTGAACCACGATTCTCATATCTCAGCCTCCTGAGTAGCTAGGATTATAGGCCTGAGCCACTGTCACCTGGCTAGTCAACTCATCTTGAAAGAGCATCTTTGCTCCATGATAAATCCATTTGTTTACCATCAAGGCAAGTATGAGGAAGGGGGCAGCTGAGGCTATGAATGTGGAAATGCAACTATAGAGAAAGCTATCAGTCTATTCAACTCTATGTGTGCAGGACTCTCTAACCAAGGGGAAGGCCACTGCTGCTGTGCCCACTGGGATTGTGAGACAGAGGCATCGTGAAAACATGTAGATTCTTATGTCTCTGTGTTCTGGGAAAGAAAACCTGCGATCTGTTGTTTGGGCAGCTGTGATCCCATGATGTCAAAGTTTTGGCCTGGAATGCTGTTAGTAACCTTGGCTGGGAGACTG
>NW_012267465.1:118537-119898 GCF_000151885.1 Dipodomys ordii
AATCTTACTATATCCCTATTTAACATTTTTTATGCTGGTCCTGGGCTTGAACTCAGGGTCTGTGCACTATCTAAGCCTTTTTTTTTTTTTTGCTTAAGGCTAGTGTTCTACCAGTTCCACCCATAGCTCCATTTCCTACTATTCAGTAGTTTATGGAAGGGAAGAGTCTCACAGACTTTCCTGTCCTGGCTGGCTTTGAACTGCAGCCCCCAGATCTCAGTACAATGAGTAGCAGGATTATGTGTGTGTGTCACTGGCCCATGGCTTTCTGATTTTCATGATCCTGTCTCTGTCATAGAGAGATTCCCAACCCATACATCCTGTCGTCACCACCAATAAATCTAAGGATTTCAACCTGTCTCAGGCATCAGCCACACAGCTTTGAAAATCTCCACTCCTCAGCTCTGAATTCAGCCTGGAGCTCCAGAATCTGTGAGTGTGCCCAGCAGTGTGTGCCCTGTCCTTCCCAGCTGAGGGTGTTGCAAGGTATGGGGGGGAGGAATGAGATTGAGCGGGAAAGTGACACATTAAATAAATAGGAGCAAAGGCCTCCCCTTCTATCCCCCAAAAGCCTAAACAAACACTGCCCCAGCCATCCCTGCCTGTTGCCTCCACCGCCACCATGCTGGCCTCAGGCATGCTTCTGGCGGCCATCCTGGTCTGTCTGAGCGCCATGGTGCTGATGTCCGTCTGGGACCAGAAGTTCTGGAGAAGCTGCCTCCTGGCCCCCTCCCCACTGCCCCTCATTGGGAATTACCTCCAGCTGGACACGGGAGACATGTACAATGCCCTTATGAAGGTACTGCCTGGCAGGGAGAAGGGTCATGCCTGGAAGATACAGAATTTGCCTCCGTTTCACCTGGCTACATTGACAGAATATTGGTAGGGTAAACCAGAGGGTTAGCCAGAGTTTGGCAGATTGAGTGGATGAATGCAAGCCAGGAACATCCAGATCTTTGGATGTTCCGTTCCTTGCTTTTCAACATCAGATTGAGCAGGGGCACTGCTGAGTTGAGCTCATGCCTGTCTTTCTAGCCACTCAGGAGGCTGAGACCTGAGGATTGCAGTTCAAAGCCAGCTGATGCAGGAAAGTCCGTGAGACTCATATCTCCAGTGAAGCACCAAATAAGCAGAAAGTGGAGCTCTGTTTCAAGTGGTAGAGTGCCAGCTTTTAGCACAAAAGCTCAGGGACAATGCCCAGACCTGAGTTCAAGCCTTATGATGGCACACACTCAAGAAAATGACACAAACAATATCAAGCTTGATACTCTAGTACAGTAGTACATAATGATATGCCCTATATTTTGACCTTTCTGCTTTATTTTTGTGTGTATGTGTGTGTGTGTGTGTGTGTGTGTGTG
>NW_012267465.1:120418-121802 GCF_000151885.1 Dipodomys ordii
AGAGTTCAGGCCCCACGACCGGACCCCCAAAAAAGAAAAGATTTATTAATAGTACAAGATAGGGGACAGGTCATAAGAAAAGTTCACAGCTGCATGTAATACCTTTGGATCCAGAAATCTTCCCGGCTGGGTAGAAAGTGTGGTTTCAAGTGTGTGTTGGGCCAAGGCCAGGTGCTGGGCTCTGAGGCTGGCCTGAGGTCTCTGGGGTTGATGCTGGGCCTCACAGAATTGGTGGGGCAGAAACTTTGCTCCACCCATATTCACAAACTCTGCCCATCTGCTTGCTTCTGGGCCGAGGAGACAGGCTTTAGAAGAACACAGGTCTGGTGGAGCTATTGATTGGCGGCTGGGGATGAGTAGGACGTGGATGTTGGCTCATGACTTCCATGAATAATTGCCTGTCTGCCTAGAGCAGACCCCAAAAGGAGGGAGCATCAAGGCTTATTTGGATCATCTGTTGGCTGCTGAGGTGGGGTTGGGGCCCCATTCTCATTTCAGTGTAATTTCCACCCAGAATAGGGGGAGCATGAACAGGAGCCACCAGGGCTGTGGTTCAAGTGGTAGAGCCCTGGCCTGGAGCACCAAGAGGCTTAGGAACAACACTCAGGACCTGAGATCAAGCCCCAGGACTCACAAAAAAAGAAAAACAAAAAGAAAGGAGAAGAAAAAAGGAAAATCTTTTCTCTCTGGAGTCTGTTTCCTTTGTGTCTGTCCTTCATTATATTTCTCAGCCAGGCACTAGTGTCTCACCTCTGTAATACAAGCTACTCAAGAGGCTAAGATCTGAGGGTCATGGTTTAAAGCCAGCCTGGGCAGAAACCTGAACTCAGGCCTGGGCACTGTCCTTTAGCTTTGTCCACTCAAAACTGCACTCTACCACTTGAGCCTTAAACTTCAGCTCCACTTTTGGCTTTTGAATGGTGCATTGGAAGTAAGAGTCTCATGGACTTTCCTGCCTAGACAGACTTTGAACCTTAATCCTCAGATTTTAGAGTCCGAAGTTGCTAGTATGACAGGTGTGAGCACTGGAGCCTGCCAGATGTCTGTTTGTTGTTTTGCATGAGAAATTCCCTTTATGATTTCTTATGGTGTTCCCTTGTAGGGGAAAGAAAAGTCACCAATTAATTCTTGTACGGTATAGAAGATAGAACCCCAAAAACAACCATTTAGTTTTAAACCTTGTGTGTGAACATTTGCCAAACTGGAAGACACGTGTAATGTCAGTGTTGACACTGGGTCCAAGTGTTTTGGAACTGTGTGCTTTTCTTTGAGGTCCCTGGAGGCTAATCCATGCTCTCTCTGTCCCTGGCATGTTTGTGCTCAGCAGCAGCCTGACTTGCCAAATATTCTTGCCAAATAGCTCAGGTGAATTTCTTATATTTAT
>NW_012267465.1:122897-125138 GCF_000151885.1 Dipodomys ordii
CTCAGAGACAGTGCCCAGGCCCCGAGTTCAAGCCCCATGACTGACAATTAAAAAAAAGAATCAAAAAGCAGTAAAAGGTAATAGGAAGAAAGGAGAAGACCCCTCCCCAGAGATTTTCCCAAAGGTGAATTCAATCTATTTGTACTCAGGGGGAGATTATAAGTTACATAAATCCCCTGCCAAGGAGTCTGTTCCTCTGATGGCATTACACCCAGCACACCTGAGTTTCAGGATATTTAGATTTCAGTTTAAGCTCCCAGAAACTATTTAGGATGGAACTGAAGCCGAGGAGCGAACCTCTCTCTCCGTTTGGCCCAATGGACCCAGAAGGGACCTTGACTATGTTTCTGGTATTCAGTGTGTCTTGTCTGTTCATCTTCATGGCCTGGAAACAAATCAACAAGGGAGGAAAGCTGCCCCCAGGCCCCAGCCCAATTCCTTTCCTGGGGAACATGCTGCAGGTCTGCATCGATGCCTTTTTTCACTCTTTCATGAAGGTGAGTCTGTGGGCCTCCCCCCACAGGAGAGGAAGCCATGAACACCACGGCCAGGTGCCCAGGGCAAAAGCACACATAGGGGACACACTTGGTTGGCCATCTTAGAATGTGGAAAACAATCCCAGAATCAGGAACTTCACGAGAACTTACCTGTGCATCGGGGGACATCTCTGCTTAATGTCAGGAGTTTGGAAGACAAGGGCTCTTGTGGTCAGATTATTTTACAAGTTGGAGGGTCAGTTTCTCAAGATTCTAGAAAGTTATTGTAGGTGCCAGTGGTTCATGCCTGTAATCCCAGCTATTCAGGAACCTGAGATCTGAGGATGCTGGTTCAAAGCCAGCCTGAGCCAGAAATTCTATGAGACTCTTATCTCCAATTCACCAGCAAAAAAACAAAACCAGAGGTGGCTCAAAGTGCTAGCAAAGAGGCAGTGCCCAGGCCTTGAGTTCAAGTCCCAGTGCATACAGGTACACACACACACACTCACACACACACACACACACACACACACACACAAAGCATGCACATACACACAGCAAACACATGGTTATAAATTTAATGTTTTATAGAGAGAAACATGGGTCTGAATTCATCTAATCCACATCCACCACTTTACAGATATTAAAACAATTATCTTGGTGTGGGTGTGGGTGTGTCTGTCTGTCTGTCTGTACTTTGGCAGGTGCTGTTCCTAAGCTTTTGTGCTCAAGGCTGGTGATCTACCACTTGAACCACAGATCTACTTCTGGCTTTTTGGTGGTTCATTGGAGATCAGAGTCTCACAGACCTTCCTGCCCAGGCTGACTTTGAACCATGATCCTCAGATCTCAGTCTCCTGAGTAGCCAGGATGACAGGTTTGAGCCACCTGCCCCCAAGAACTTTCACCTTTGGTTGTCTGGGTGTGGGTCCCCACCCAACCCCTGCCTTTGGGTCACAAATGTGAAGGCTGTTCAAACATAGGATGTATCTTGATCTGTTATTGCATTCCTCTGAAATCCCTCAGCCCTCCATCAACTCCTTGTCTTGTTCTTATGACCTACTTCAGCCCTCACGTCCTCCATGCCTTCCTTCCCTCCCAGCTCTAGAAGAAATATGGCAACGTGTTTACTGTATACTTGGGTCTCCGGACATTGGTTATTTTATACGAGCATGATGCAGGGAAGGAGGCGCTGGTAGATCAAGCAGATGACTTCAGTGGCCATGGAGAAATAGCAAGCATAGAGCAGAACTTCCAAGGCTATGGTAAGTCACAACCAAGACCAAACACCACCAAAGAAACATGGTTACAATGCCCAAGCTATACCTGAAACACACGGGCACATAATAAATGATGCAGGACTCCATGCATGCACTCACAGTGAGACCAAAGGAGAAACACAAAGGTAAAATGTCTACATGCCTCTGATCATGTAAAATAATACTGATCAAACCAGGCACCAGTTGCTCATGCTTGTAACTCTAGCTAATCAAGAGGCTGAGATCTGAGTATCACAGTTGAAAGCCATCCCAGGAAGAAAAGTCCTCTTGAGACTTTCCTTATTTATGTTGGTTGTGGAGCTTGAATTCAGGACTTGGGCAGTACTCTGAGTCTCTTTGTGCTCAAGGCTGGTGATCTACCCCTTGAGCCACAGCTTCACTTCTGGGTTTTGGAGTAGCTAATTAGAGATAAGAGTCTCTCAAGGACTTTTCTACCCAGGCTGGATTGGAACCTCGATCCTCAGATCTCCGGCCTCATTTTAAAT
>NW_012267465.1:127883-130533 GCF_000151885.1 Dipodomys ordii
CTTTGCAGTGCTGGGACTAAGCTCATGCACCACTATACCTGGCTCTCCGTGTGCTTACTGCACATCAGGCACTGAGTGAAATTTTTCTTACAAATCATTATCTAGATGCTTAGTTGGGGTCTCAACCATTTTGCAGACAGGGAGATATAGACTCAGTTTACAAACATGAAGTCACTCCCTTGGTGCCACAGAGTTGCAGATCTAAGAGTCAAATTCCACCATTGCAGGACAGACTCCATTGTCGCCCGAGATCATGTCCAATATGGATGATTTCTACTGCCCGGCCCCAGGCACCCCGATCGATCCCACTTTCTTCCTAAGCCGCATGGTGTCTAATGTCATCAGTTCCGTGGTCTTTGGAAACCGCTTCACCTACAAAGACAAGCAGATCCTGAGCCTTCTGGAAATGATTAATGAGAGTTTCATTGAGATGAGCATGCCCTGGGCCCAGGTGACCCCGGGGACTCACTTTCCCTGGACCCCAAGTCCCAACCCTGACAGACGAAGGTGGCTGCTGCCTGTCATCCTAGCTACTCAGGACACTGAGAGCTGATGATTGCAGTTAAATGCCAGCCTGGGCAGGAAAGTCCCTGTGAGACTCTTATGTCTACTGAATCACCAGAAAACCAGAAGTGCCGCTGTGTCTCAAAGTGGTAGAGAACTAGCCTTGAGCACAAGGAAGCTCAGGGACAGCGTCCAGGCCCCAAATTCAAGACCTGTGAATGACAAAATTCAATCCATCCATCAACCAATCAATCAATCTATAAAGGTCACCCCAAATTCTCAATCCCAGCTCTTTCCTGATCCCAGTCTCAGGTCACCTGGTTGGTTCCCCTGGCTCCCTGCTCCCCATGGCTGACACATCTCTGTCACTCGGGTCCTCAGCTATATGACATGTATTCAGGAGTCATGCAGTATTTGCTCAGAAGACACAACCACCTCTATGACTTGACAGAGGACCTTAAGGCCTTCATAGCTTCCAGAGTTAAGGCCAATGAAGCCACGCTTGACCCCCAAAACCCATGAGATTTCATCGACTGCTTGCTTATAAAGATGTACCAGGTACCCGCTTTCCCCCCACACCCCAGCCCTGTTCTCTCTCTTGAAGTTCTGCTGGCATCACTTAATCCTTATTTCATACTGTGTGTGTGAGAGTGTGTGTGTTTGTGTGTATGTGTGCGCACATGTGCGCACGCAGTACTCAGTCTTGAACTCAGGGCCTGAGTGCTGTCCCTGAGCTTTTCCCCTCAAAGTTAGTGCTCTACCACTTGAGCCACAGCTCCACTTCTGGATTTTTTTTTTGGTGGCTCATTATGAAGCTTCATAGACTTTCCTATCCAGTCTGACCTTGAACCTCAATCCTCAGATTTCAGCCTCCTGAGTAGCTAGGATAACAGGTGTGAGCCACCAGCACCCAGCTAGAAAGTTGCATCTTCATATCACAAAATTTTCCTGATAGAGTACTATCCTTGAGCATAGAGAGGCTCAGGGACAGAACCTAGGCCCTGAGTTCCACCCCAGGATTGGCAAAAAAACACAAAATGGAAGACCCTTAGAAGCTACTTATCCAGAACCCTTCACCAATGGACTCCCAAAATCTGTATGGAGAGTTTTGATGATAAGGTCGTGTCGTTGTGTAGCCCAGGCTGGCTTTATACTTCCATTTATCTTTAGCCTTTGCAGTGCTGGGACTAAGCTCATGCACCACTATGCCTGGCTCTCCGTGTGCCACTGCACATCAGGCACTGAGTGAAATTTTTCTTACAAATCATTATCTAGATGCTTAGTTGGGGTCTCAACCATTTTGCAGACTTGGAGATATAGGCTCAGTTTACAAACATGAAGTCACTCCCTTGGTGCCACAGAGTTGCAGATCTAAGAGTCAAATTCCACCATTGCAGGACAGACTCCATTGTTGCCCGAGATCATGTCCAATATGGATGATTTCTACTGCCCGGCCCCAGGCACCCCGATCAATCCCACCTTCTTCCTAAGCCGCATGGTGTCTAATGTCATCAGTTCCGTGGTCTTTGGAAACCGCTTCACCTACAAAGACAAGCAGTTCCTGAGCCTTCTGGAGATGATTAATGAGAGTTTCATTGAGATGAGCATGCCCTGGGCCCAGGTGACCCCGGGGACTCACTTTCCCTGGACCCCCAGTCCCTACCCTGACAGACAAAGGTGGCTCTTGCCTGTCATCCTAGCTACTCAGGACACTGAGAGCTGATGACTGCAGTTCAATGCCAGCCTGGGCAGGAAAGTCCCTGTGAGACTCTTATGTCCAATGAATCACCAGAAAACCAGAAGTGCCACTGTGTCTCAAAGTGGTAGAGAGCTAGCCTTGAGCACAAGGAAGCTCAGGGACAGCATCCAGGCCCCAAATTCAAGACCTGTGAATGACAAAATTCAATCCACCCATCAACCAATGAATCAATCTATAAAGGTCACCCCAAATTCTCAACACCAGCTCTTTCCTGATCCCAGTCTCAGGTCACCTGGTTGGTTCCCCTGGCCCCTGCTCCCCATGGCTGACACATCTCTATCACTCGGGTCCTCAGCTGTATGACATGTATTCAGGAGTCATGCAGTATTTGCTCAGAAGACACAACCACCTCTATGACTTGACAGAGGACCTTAAGGCCTTCATAGC
>NW_012267465.1:133478-135966 GCF_000151885.1 Dipodomys ordii
TGGATGGGGTGGGGAAGCTCTGGGACAATGCCCAGGCCTTGAGTTCAAGCCCCAGGACTGGCACCAAAAGAAAGTAAAAGAAAATAATCTCCCTAGACCCTATTCAACCCTCACACCTCTTCTGTGCCTGCAGGAAAGTGGATCTGCCTTGGGGAGGCCCTGGCCCCCATGGAACTCTTCCTCTACTTCACCTCCACCCTTCAGAACTTCTCCTTAAGCTCACTGGTGCCACCTGCTGACATTGATATCACCCCCAGAATTTCAGGCTTTGGCAACATTCCCCCAATTTATCATTTCTGCCTCATGGCCTGCTGAGTGCCCCTTGATGGGCCAATAATAAACCATGTGCTTTTGCTGGGCCTCTTCCTCCTCTCTTCCTCTTCCTCTGGCTGCCTTTCTTCCTCCTCCTCCCCCTCCTGCTCCTCCTCCTTAAATTCTCACCATCACACTAAGAATGGGCATTCTCCTCTTTTTTTTCCGGGGCCTCAGATCAGGAAGGGTTCTCTGCAAATACACAGCTGGATGTTTTAATCAAGAGGAGGAAAGAAAATTTAAAGAAATCTATGCCCTCTCCAAGATTTTGGCAGAAAGCTTGTGAGTTAACACAAACTCCATACCTAATCTTCTTGCCTTGAAGTCTGCCTACACCAAACTCTGGTACTTTTTTTTCTCTATATCTTTATGTTGTCTCTTTATTTTCCTCTTCTTTTCTGCCACGGATGTTACAAAAATGTAGTCCCTAATCCATTTGGCCTGCATTTCCATCTTCCTTCTCCCTCCTCCCTCAATAAAGTCAACACCAAACTCAAGACTGTTAAATGTAAGTAAGTTTATTGTGCATCGTGGGAACACTTAGATTAACTATGCTAATAACTTGAAATTGACATAGGAAAATGAAGAGCACAAGCAAGGGGAGAGTATAAAAAAAAGTAAGATATAGAGACAAGCCTTTCCATATTATGTTTATTCATGCAGAGAGCTCTAGCTCACAAGAAACCCCCAACAAGAACTGAAAATGACCCCATTAAGGTCCTGGACCTTCAAGAAAACCTAGGTGAAAAATGTCACTAACAGCCAGGGGCTGGAGGTTCACACTTGTAGTTCAGCTACTCAGGAGGCTGAGATTCAAGAATCATGTTTCCAAGCCAGCCCAAGCAGGAAAGTCCATGATATTCTTATCTCCAATGAACCACTGAAAAGCTTGAAGTGAAGCTGTGGCTCAGGTGGTCCAGTGCCAACTTTCAGCACAAAAGCTTAGGGACAGTGCCCAGGACTTCAAGCCCTAGGACCTCAGGGACAGTGCACAGGACCTGAATTCAAGCCACAAGACTGGCACACACACAAGAAAATGACACTAACAATATCAGCTTGATCCTCTATTGTAGTAATGTGTAATGATATGTCCTTTATTTCCACCCTTCAGCTTTGTGTGTGAAAGAGAGAGAGAGAGAGTCAGACCGAGATAGAAAGACAGAGATAGAAAGACAGAGAGACAGTCTCTTGGGCCTTGAACTCAGGGCCTGAGCACTATACTTTCAGCTTTTTGTGCTAGCACTCTACTACTTGAGCCCCAACTCCACTTCCAGCTTTTTAGTGAGTCATTGGAGACAAGATTCTCAGGGGCTTTCTTACCCAGGCTGGCTTCAAACTACAACCCTCAGGTCTCAGCCCCCTGAGTAGCTAGGATTGTTAGTATTATGCTCACCTTTGGTCCTCAGCTCCACCCACACCTGGGCCCTCTCCCATTCCTGGAGTTCCCGCTATACAGCTGGCTCCTCCCTCTCTCCACACAGACCCACCTGAGCTCCCATCGGCCTCACTTCCTATCCCTCAGACCCTCCAGCTACCTGATAGGGACAGGTGTCCTGTGCGCCCTCTTGGGGGAAATATGGCTCCTCTAATAAACCTTGTAATCATCTTTCTCCTGTGCCTGCCTGCCTCTGCCTGGTCCCCTGGGATGGATGTTCTGATGCTCTTTCAAGGATTAAAGGTGCTGAAGTAAGGAAATTGAGTCTAAGTAATTTCTGGTAGCCATCCACCTGCCTCTTGCATGCGGGGGAAATTCTCCCTCCAATGCTGAAAAGGCTAAAGGGGAGAGAGGCTTCACTCAATACAGATGCTAGCTCAGGGTGAGCTAGGAGGGCTCTGCTTCAGAGAAATTCAGATGCTATAGCTTTAGGAAAGCTATATCTATATGTATATCTTTCTATCTATCTATATCTATCTATCTCTATATATGTATGTATGTATCTTTTTATATATCTCTAGATATCTAGATATAGAAATAGAGATATAGATATATATAGAGAGAGGGGGGGAGAGAATACTCCAATTCTGCACTGATTAACTCCCTAAATGGTTTTAATCCCTAGCCTCTGAGTAGCCTCTTCACATACCCTATATGGAAGGTTAAAGGCCTATTTTCCCTGATGAAAAGTTCTGCTGGTACCTAGGTATCTCCATTTAAGGTCTGGCATCTTGCCTTCAT
>NW_012267465.1:137331-141910 GCF_000151885.1 Dipodomys ordii
ATTTGCTAAAACTTTCATCTTAAATCTTAGTCAACTGCAAGAGTAAGATTAGCAAGAAGATCTCTTGCAACTGAAAATTCTGTAAAATGTACGGCTGGTATTCATTTGCGCACTTAAAATCTTTGTGCACAAGAGTGTTCGTGTCTGTGTGCATATGTATATGTAGACACCTTTCTCTATTTCGCATTTCCACATCCGTAGCCTTGGCTCCCCACCCCACCCCTGATTCTCCCAGTGGGGAAGTAAACAACTGGATTTATTAATGAGCCAAGATGCACTGAAAAAATGGGTAGAGCCGGGCACTGGTGGCTCACACCTGTAATTGTAGCTACTCAGAAGGCTGAGATCTGAGAATCACGGTTCAAAGCCAGCCTGGGCAGGAAAGTCTGAGAACTCATCTCCAATTAACCACCAGAAAAATAGAAGTGGCACTGTAGCTCAAGTGGTAGAACACTAGCTTTGGGCTGGAGAGCTCAAGGACAGCTATCAGGCCCAGAGTTCAAGCCCCATAACCAACCAACCAACCAAAAATAAATAAATAAAGATTGGTTGACCAGCAGTAGTTGCACTTGCAAGAGGTTTCCCATATCCTGTCTTCATGAATGCCATGCCTATGTCTGGAGACTGGAGATGAAGGCTGTTGTGTACTGCCTGATCCCCATGGAAAAAAAGGAACTATAAATATAACCAGTAAGGAGCTCATCATAGTCTTATCTCTAGTAGATCAGAAGTTTGGGTGACTGTCCATTTTTCTTTCTCATCTGCTGCTTCCTTTAGCTGCAGCTGGTGGGTATAGGAGGGAACGCCAGCTACCCTCACAGCCATTGGTGTGCTCAGGATTGTAGGATAAGATCCCTTCCAGGTTGGTTCTGAAGTCTGAGCAGGAACTCTTTTCACCCACCCCAAGTCCTCTGGTTGGACTCTGTGGACTGGCTCGAGCGCAGGCTGGGAGTCTGCTCCTCTGACTGCCTGGAGAATAGCCTTGAGAGTGGCCTGGAGGGCCTGCGATGACTTGAGAGAGTGATTAGTCGTCTCTGCTCTGGGGACATCTCTTCATCTCGGGGGATAGGTGATGGCCTTCCAAACATGATTGCATAGACAGTAACCCCCTCCTGGTATAGGTACATCTAGGCCTGAGGGGGGCAAAGGGAAGGAGGCGGGTCCAAATTTTGCCTGTCTCTCAGACCAGTAGAGTGAAGGCTCCCATTAGGATCATACTCATCCTCTCTACTTGCTCTGAACTCTGTGGCTTACAGGCACAATGCAATTTCCAATTAGTATTTAATGCCTTTGCCATAATTTGGGATATTTTGGCTGTCAAAGCCAGGCCATTATCAGACCCTAAAATAAGAGGTAGGCCAAACCAAGGGACTATTTTTTTTTACTTTTTAGTTTATTTGTGTATTTAAATATTTTTATTGTCAAGGTGATGTACAGAGGGGTTACAGTTACATAATTAAGATAATAAGTACATTTCTCATCAAACTGGTTACCCCTTCCCTCATTTTTCTCCTATTTGCCCTCCCCCACAACCCGCCCACCCCCTAGCTGTATGGATCATTTCCATCACATTGTCTGTGGATGTCGCTGCTGCATTGGATCCCCCCTTGTCCTTTGTCTCACCATTTTGCTGTTCCCTTCTCTTCCCTAATTCAAATAAATGTATATACAATACCAGGATACCAAACTCAAATACAGTGACAACAGGGAATATATCAGAGGGGGAAGAACATACAAAAGAAACAAATAAATCACATAGTACATTAAAAACAACAACAAAGGAAAACCTACGAACTAAACTTGGAAGTAGCTTCTTGGTGACTATTGAGATTGTTTTAATCTGGGTGGGAAAAGCTTCTGCCCAGCCAGAAAAAGAGTCCACGAATACCAGGAGGTATCAGTATCCAAAACCAGTAGGTTTGATTTCAGTAAAGTCCAGTTCCCAATGCTTTCCAGGTGAGGTGCCTCGGGACCGTATTCCTTCCGGGGCCCTTCTTCCCCCTTTAGGAATCACATGAGCACAGGTAAGGCAGCTAGTGTGACACCCTTAACGATATAATCCAGTCTAGGGATGTAGTACCTTGGCCTAAGGAGCTCAGCAAGTTTGGAGGCTCCTTGATGCCTGGTCTAGTGGAGTTGAGTCACCAACTGTTTTCCCAGCACTGCTGAGAGAACGGGTCTCTGTCTGGCAACCAGCCAACCTTTTCCTTCTAGCTTGAAGCCCAGGTGCTCTGCCCATTCTTTTCCCTCTGATGTGTAGGAGGGTCGAGGAGCAGATCTGGCTCTGGCAGCATTACCAGACCCTGGAGAGGCCCCACTGATTCTAAGGAACCTCCCTGGCTGCCAGATCTGCCACCCTGTTTCCCTGAACTTCAGGAGATTCTCTCTTCTGGTGTCCCTTACAATGCACAATGGCAAATTTCTAGTTCATCCAAATGGCTTTCCGTAAAGCCAAGATCTCTTCTTTGTTTCTGATCTCCTTCCAAGCTGAGGTGAGGAGCCCCCTCTGCTGATATGGAGCTCTGGGTACGTGAGTGGTAGCAAATGCATGCCAAATGTCTGTGTATACTGCATGGCCTTCTCTCTTCCCCATCTCAATGCCTATGGCAAAGGCGATACGTTCAACCCTTTGAGCTGATATCCCTCGCTTGAGGGACTGAGCCCAGATTGCTTCATCTTTTCTGATGACTGCTATTCCCATATACCTGATACCCTCTTGAGTGAAACTGCTCCCATTCACGGACAATGCCTCCTCTGCCTCCAGCAGTGGAGCATCAGTCAGGTCTGGACTGGCAGACTGGATCAGGTCAGTTCCTCTGCACAGTCATGCAGAGGTTGTCGTGGGTCATCATCGGGCCACAGGCTTACCACATTGAAAGCCGAGGTTCTGCAGAACTTGATACAGGGGGTTGATCTAAGAGAAGCGCGTAGTAGCGTGTCACTGGGCATTTGATATCCATCTTTCTGAAGTCTCTGCAGGAGGGTCTCAACTGAGTGAGGAGTAGTTAGCTACAGTGCCTGTCCCAGAGTTAGCTTGTCAGCTTCCTTTTTGAGTATGGCAGTGGCTGCCACGGCTCCAATACAGGCTGGACAGCCGGCAGACACTGGACCCAGCCTTTTACAGGGACAGGGCACAGGCTGCTTTCAGGGTCCCAGGGTTTGGGTTAAGATGCCCTTTGCTATCCCTTTAGCCTCCTCCACGAATAGGTGAAAGGGTTTTGTGATGTCCAGGAGGGCCCAGGCTACTGCAGACAAAAAGGCTTTCTTTAAAGTCTCAAAAGCTTTCTGGCCAGGCATCAGTGGCTCACGCCTGTCATTCTAGCTACTCAGGAGGCTGAGATCTGAGGATCATAGTTCAAAGTCAGCCCCAGCAGGAAAATCTATGAGACTTTTCTCTCCAATGAACCACAAGAAAACTGGAAGTGTGCTGTGATTCAAGTGGTAGAGCGCTGGCCTTGAGTTGAAGAGCTCAGGGACAGCGCCCAGGCCCAGAGTTCAAGCCCCATGACTGAAAATAAAAAAGTGTTCACTGCAGGGGTTAGCTTCCCCTGAGATCAGCATAGAAGGATTTAGCAATCTCTGCAAACCCTACAATCCACAAGTAGCAGTAGCTGAGCACCCCCAGGAACTCTTGTACCTGCTTCTTGTTCTCTGGAGAAGGAATCTTCAAAATCGCTGAGATGCAACTCTGAGAGTGGGTGTTTCCCTTCTTCAGGGTTCTACCCCAAGTAGGTGACATGAGGCATTGGTGAGACTCCATACTCCAGGGCCTGTGGGGTCTCCAATCGTCCTTCAGTTGCTGCTCTACACTCCTCAGTCTCAGAAAGAACTAAGAGGTCATCTATATATTAGAAAAGGGTGCTCTTTGGGTATTTTTGGTGAAACTCCAATAAATCAGCACTCACGGCTTCATCAAACATGATTGGGGAGTGCTTAAATCCCTGAGGCAACCTAGACCAAGTGAGTTAGCCTGTGTATCGCCCTTTGGGGTCAGTTCATTCAAAAGCAAAGATGGCTTAGCATATAGGTGCCAAGGCAGGGAGAAGGCATCTTTCAGATCCAGGACAGTATGGACCTACCTCTCTGGTGGAAGGACACTTGGGAGAGGATCGGGGTTCAGAGGATGTATTGGATGTATAATCTCACTGTCTATTAACTTCCCTGAGGTCCTGCACCAGCCAGTAGTCTTGGGTTTCAAGACTGGGAGTCATGGGGTCTTCCAAGGTGAATGACATGGGGCAAGTGGACTGCGATTCCCTGCTTCACCTCTAGACTCATGGGGTGCCGCCTCACTCTGATGGGGCTTGCCAAGCTCAGTAACTGGACAACAGATGGGGGTCAGTGGGCTGCCAGGCCGGGTGGATTGTTCTCTGCCCAGACTTGGGGGAACCTGGTCTTCAGTGAGTGTAGATACTCCGAGGGCTGGGGAGTACTGCCAGGAGCTGATTTCAGCTGTAGGCAATATTCCTCCAACCATGGGCAACTTTTGCTGACACCATGGGCTCCTGGGGCTCCATGAAATTGACTCAGTTGGACAACTGTCCTTTCTTCCCTATTTTTGAACATCTTTTTTTTTTTT
>NW_012267465.1:143680-144958 GCF_000151885.1 Dipodomys ordii
CAGAACAACGGATGAACCCCAGCAACATCGATAGTGGACATTATGTGGGATGTGAACATTACAACTTGGGGTGGGGGCTAGGGAGAGATAAGTAGGAGATAAAGATGGATGGGGTGATGATGATTAAAAACAAATAGACTTATTGTCTTACCTACGTAACTAACCCCCCAGCTCATCACATTTTCAATTCAAAAAGAAAACATAAAGAAAAATAATAATTTGGGGTGCTACCTCGAGAGCAGCAAGGAGGAGAGGAGTATGGTCCCTGGGGCGCTGGGCATTCCAAGGGGTGCCTCCCCTAGGAATCGACTCACTCTATCTCCCTGTGCCAAGACAACCTGGGGTTGTCTGGGGTCTTGTCTCCTGGGATCTCGCTAGGGCCTCCAGAACGTTGAGGGGAAGACCCCCCCAAAGAGACCACACAGACTCAGAGTACAACCAAAAGAAAGTCTTTTATTGCCGGCCAGAAATACACTGCGCAGTTGGGTGCGCACAAAAGTTCAGTGCCCAGTCTGGTCTCACGGCCCCTTTTAAAGCAGAAAGCCCCCACCACCACTTATTCACTCAGGGGAGGAAAGTCCCTGGTTCTTTCCTGCAGGTTCAAGCCAAGGGTGAAGTTACAGAAGGTAAAACACTATTGTAAGCAGGCATGAGTGAGCTAAACCAGTGCTGAGCAAGATTAACTACCAATTACCTACCAAAAATAAAAGCCAGAAGTGGAGCTGGGAGTCAAGTGGTAGAGTGCTATCTTTGAGCACAAAAGCTTAGAGACAGTGCCCAGGTCCTGAGTTCAAACCTCAGGACACACACACACACACACACACACACACACACACACACATGCAATAGTAGCGGGACTCAAACCTCAGTATCTGTTGCTCATTGGCTGACACTACCACCTGAGCCATTCCTCTAACCCCAGGATAATAGTTTTTAGAAATGATAAGAAATTGGGTGGTTTCCATCTGTGCTTGACAATACTATGATAGGCCAGGAGGGGGAGCAGGGGAGTCATGGCTGGCGCCTGATGTACTTCCAACACACTGGACCAGCACCAGAGAGGAACGCAATATATTTCTTCTACTTCTGACCATTGAAGACATTGGAGATGCCACTCTCATACCAAAATCCTCTTCTTGTATTAAAGCTTTTGGTGATTTAATTATTTCTTTCCGCCCCCAACTCTCTCTCATGGGGTTTAAGCTTAAAGCCTGGGTGCTTGTTTGTCTTTCAGCTTTCTCTCTCAAGTCTAACACTCTACCACTTGAGCCACGCCTC
>NW_012267465.1:149398-162508 GCF_000151885.1 Dipodomys ordii
CTATGAGCCCCACAACCCCCACAACCAACCCCCCAAAAATGCCTAGCATAGATAATGCAGTAGACTTGGTTGCGATTATCTTCTCTGTGGATGAGGGCTCTGTAGATGAACACCCATGTTCATTACAATCAACCTTGAGGATAATTTATATAATTCGCATAGCCCTCTGCTCTCCACCCCAGCCCAATCTGAGTCCCCTCTGCCTGGCATTGAACTTCCCTCCCTCCCTCCACTCCCACCTCCGGCACACACCTCCTGCATGCGGATGAGAAAGGAGTCAATGAAGTCTCGTGGGGAGTTGGGGTCCAGGGTGCGCTGGTTCTGTTCCACCTTCTTGGTTATGAAGTCCTCCAGCCCCTTCAGCTCCTTACGAGCCTGTTGCTGTGGTCCCGGCAGATGCTTCATGATGGAGGAAAACATCTCAAAGAGCTGGGGTGGGGGAGAGGGGTGGAGAGAGAGAAAGCAGAGAAAAGACAGACATTCACCAGGTGGTGTAGCGCATACTGGGAATCCCAGCCTCTCTGGAAATAGAGTCCAGAAAGGTCTCATTTGAGGCAACTCTGCCTCACAAAGATGAGTGAATAAATAAAATAAGGACTAGGGGACATAGTTCAAATTATAGAATACTTGCTTAATATGCACAAGGCCTGGGTTCAATCTCCAGTGGAACCAAAGCAAAATCACACCCCTACCCCAAGAGTCACTGCCTTCCCCCAGGCCATGGGGTCCCCATCTGCCATCCTCTTGCCTCCAAGGCCTCCTCAAAACCAGCCCCCACCTTTTGTACATCTGAACAGTTATGTCAGGACCTAGAGCAAGTGTCTAATATGCAGGTCTCTGAGGACACCTGGACATTTCCACCATGGCCTGAAAACAGAGCCTGCTGGTAAAAGCGTGGGCACCACTACCCACTCGACTCCTGGGCTGTGAGGTGGCACCAAACCAACTGAATGGTCTCTGACAGATGCACACTGCCCAGTCCTGGGCTCGTGACTGTGTTGCCACTGCCCGGGTGCTCTACCTCTTGAACCACAGCTCCACTTTATAGCTTTTTCATGGTTAATTATACATAAGAATCTCACAGCCATTCCTGCCCAGGATGAGATCCTTAGATCTCAGCCTCCTGAATAACTGGAAATCCAAGCTTGAGTCACAGGCCTTCAAGTTTGTTTTGTCAACTGTAGGGCTTGAACTCAGGGCCTGGCACAGTCCCAGAGCTCTTTTGCTCAAGGCTAGCACTCTACCCATTTTGAGCCATAGTTCTACTTCTGATTTTCTGGTGGTTAATTGGAGATAAGAGCCTCAGGGACCTTCCTGCCAGGGATGGCTTTAAACTGCCATCCTCAGCTCTCATCTTCCTGAGCAGCTAGGATGACAGGAGTGAGCCCTGGCTATTCTCAAGTTCTTTTTCTGAGCTGGGTTTTGCTCATAGAGTCGGGGCAGGGCGTGGCGTGGGTTACCTGCCCAGTGGAGGTGGCTGTGAACTGGAAGCTGCCCGTCATCATTCGCAGGAGAGACAGGAACTCCTTGTCCTCATAGTCGAAGCGGTCCCCAAAGACAATGGAGCTGATGACATTGGAGACCGTTCTGCTCAGGTAGAAGGTGGGATCTATGAAGGTGCCTGCAAGGTGGAGAGTGAGGGGTTTATGAAGGTACATGCAAGATGGAAGGGATAAAGGATGGGGGAGTTTGCAGGGGGTGGAGGGAGTTTGCTTGCAGGGGTGATGGGTGGGAGATGTATGAAGATAACTGCTGGAGTGGAGGGTCTATGGAAGGGCCTGCAGAGATGGGGGTGTGGGTCTATGGAGGGGCTTGTATGGCTGCAGGGTGGAGGGTCTATGGAAGATCCTACAAGGGTGGAGAATTGGGGTCCACAAAGATGGAGGGTGGAGGTCTGCAAGAGTGGATGGTGGGGTCTGCAGGGTGGATGGTGGTGGTCTGCAGGGGTGGAGTATGAGGGTTTGCAAAGGTGGAGGATGAAGGTCTGCAGGGGTAGATGGTGGGGGTCTGCAAGGGTGGAGGGTGAGGACTGCAGGGGTAGATGGTGTGGGTCTGCAAGGGTGGAGGATGAGGGTCTGCAGGGGTAGATGGTGGGGGTCTGCAAGGGTGAAGGGTGAGGATCTGCAGGGTGGAGGGTTGGGGTCTTCAGCGGTGGAGGGTGAGGAGTCTGTAGGGGTAGTTGGTGTGGGTCTGCAGGTGTGAAGGGTGACGGGTCTGCAGGGTTAGAGGGTGAGAGTCTGCAGGGGTGGAGGGTAGGGGTCTGCAGAGGGAGGTTGGGGTCTGCAGGTGTGGAGAGGTAGGGTCTGCAAGAGTGGAGGATGAAGGTCTACAGGGCTGGTGGGTGAGGAGCTGCAGGAGTGGAGAATAAGGGTCTACAGAGGTGGATGGTGGGGGTTTGCAGGGGTGGAAGATGTGGGTCTGCAGGGGTAAAGGGTGTGGGGCTGCAGAGCTGGAGGGTTTGGTTCTGCAGGGGTGGAGGGTGAGGGGTCTGCAGGGGTAGAGGGTGAGGGGTCTGCAGGGGTGGAAGGTGAGAGGTCTGCAGGGGTGGAGGGTGTGGGTGTGCAGGGGTGGAAGATGTGGGTCTGCAGGGGTAGAGGGTGAGGGGTCTGGTGAGAGGTCTGCAGGAGTGGAGGGTGGGGAATCTGCAGGAGTGAACGGTGAGGGGTCTGGTGAGGGGTCTGCAGGAGTGGGGGGTGGGGGTCTGCAGGGATGGAAAGCAGGGGATGCTGGGGAACCAAGGAAATATCTGTCTTCCTGGAAAACAACCAAACGGAGTGCTCTGATGTCAGTCTGACCATTTGGGAAAGATTTTGGAGGGTGGCTGAGCCCCAGGGCCTCCCTCCTCCCCTCCCCCTCCTCCCCCACCCCATCCAGCAGCTACCATGTGTGTCCCGCATTGCCTGGATGAGGAAGCCTGCCTCCTCCTGGATGCGCTCCTCGATGCCTCTCTTGCCCAGTCCAAAGTCCCGCAGCGTGGCGATGGAGAAGCGTCTCAGCTGCTTGGCCCGCTCCCCATTGCTGAAGACCATACCTGGCCAAGAGAAGGGGTCAGGCTGATGGTCATGCTGGGAAGAAGGGTGCAATCAGACCAGGGTGACCTGCAGAATATGGAATGGACCTGCAGAGTACCCTTGGAGACACTGGGGCAGCAGGGAGGCCAGGATGCCAGATTCTGCAGAGAGCAAGAGAGGAAGGAAACCCTACAGGTAAAAGAGAGAACACTAAGGAGCGAGGAAAGAAAGCCTCAGACTCTGGGCCAAAGATCTGCAGATCATCAGAAAGAGACAGAGAAGGGAGACAGGGTCCCCAAGGCACAGAGAAGAGGAGGCAGCCCCACACTGCCCCACCAGGCACAGAGGCAGCCAATGGAGGGAGTGGGAAAGGAGGGAGGAGGAGAGAAGGGAGAGGCAGCAAGAGGGGAGGTGACTTGAAGTGAAAAACAGTGAATGGTTTTTGTCCACAGAGAATGGGAAGGCAAGGTGGGAAGATGCCGGGAGGACATGAGGCAAGGCAGAAACTTGAAAGATCCAGAGGAGAAAGGCTGGGGAAACTGAGGCCACACATCCCTTTACACGATGACATGCACCCCGCTCACCATAGCCTTTGAAGAGCCAGTCGAAGGTGGCCTGCTCCCCGCGCCCGCTGAACTCTTCAGCCTGGTCCACCAGCGCCTCCTTCACGGCCTCCTGACCACACAGCACCACGACCCGCCGAGGGCCCAGGTAAACCGTGAACACTGGACCAAAGCGATCACTCAACTGGGGGAAGGGCAGATGGGAATAATTTAAGGAGCCAGGTACCAGGGTGCATTGGTTTTGATTCCCCTGAAACTCTGGCCAAGTCAACAGATTGAATATTCCCGCACATGGTCTTTTCCTGAGTAGAAAATAAAACACACATTTATTTTGATTTTTTGGTGCCCATCCTGGGGCTCCAACTCAGAGTCTGGGTGTTGTCCCTGAGCTCTTTTGCTCAAGGCTAGCGCTCTGCCACTTGGAGCCACAGCCCCACTTCCGGTTTTCCAGTGGTTCTTGGGAGATGAGAGTCTCATGGACTTTCTTGCCCAGGTTGGTTTTGAACCACAATCCTCAGATGTCTCCTGAGTAGCGAAATGACAGGCATAAGCCACAGTGCCAAGATAGAAATTGGCTTCTAAATTCTAAATTCCCTCCATCTCCAAGAAAATAATTCCCCATTTAAGACTGTGGCTTGTCCAGTCCGTGGCCAGTGCCCAGTGAATCTGGGCAGTTCCCTCCCACCACCCCATCCCACCCATCTCCCATCCCCAACGCACCTTCATGAGAGAGTTGTACATCTGCTCCGTGTTGAGCTGCAGATAGTTTCCAATGAAGGGCAATGGTGTGGGGCCTGGAGGCAGCTTTCCTGAGAGCTTCCTCTGCCTCCAGACAGACATCAACACCATGAGAGTCAGACAGGTGAGCACAGCCACCAGCAGCATGCCTGAGGCCAGCATGGTGGCGGCCAGGGTGCCAGTCAGAGGGTGGTGGCTAAGCAGCTGTTCTGGCTGCCTTTATATGCTGTGGGATGGAAGGCTGGACTTTGGCCTTGATTGCATAACTGTCTCCTTTTCCTTGCACAAGACCTCCTTCCCCCCTTCTCCTTGACCATACATTGCAACTAGTTTGAGATGTAGCCAGTGAATTGGGGAGGTGGAGACCTCAGGAGATTCACCGGGCACAGGCCGGGCTGGTGGCATTTGACCAGAAAATATCCCAAGACTGTGGATCTATTACCCTCAAAACTAGGGTAGAGTTCCTGGAGCTTTAGATAGAAAGTCTCTCAGACCAAGGACTCTGAAAGTATGGGTAGATTATTTTGGTCAGTCCTGGGGCTTGAACTCAGGACCCGGGCACTGTCCCTGAGCTTCTTTTGCTCAAGGCTAACACTCTACCACTTGAGCCACAGTGCAACTTCTGGATTTTTCTGTTTATGTGGTACTAAGGAATCAAACCCAGGGCTTGATTCATGCTAGGCAAGCACTCTACCACTAAGACGCATTCCCTGCCATGGGTGGATTTTTTTAGGGTCTCTGGAGAGGTGTGGGTCTCACTCAAATGATTGGTAGGAGATAGTTGGATATGGATTTGACAATGTTTCAATGAGGTGAGATTTGGGAGCGGCAGGGTGATAGATTGGATAGATTGGCTAAGAAAGATCTAGAACTGTGAGTGTGAGGTAAGAAAGCCCAACAGGAATCTAGTGTGAGCCCCTGAGCCCAGATGTGGACCTACTGTGACTCAAGCCCTGTGCTGTCTCTTGAGACCCCAGGTTGAAGGTCACATTTGGAGGCCATGGAGCCAAGACCTGACACTGCCTGTGGTCGGCCACCAGAGTCACATTTCAGTGGAACACCACACAGCCCTGAAGACAGAATTCCAAGGTCACCATGGGCAGAGGAACAGACCAAGTTTAGAAATAATAACCACCAGTATGGCAGAAAATCCCATCCACAAAGGGGTCCGATTTGCAAAGAACTCACACTGGATTTCCTACCTGTAGGCAAGTGCACTCAATTTATTATATCACTTCTATTATTGTGGTTATTTATGATTGTCGCCTATTTTACATGTAGGTGTCTTGTGCCCAGAACCCAGGGATTATGCCTAACATACAAACATGGGAAACTGTCTCATCAAATGTGGGGCTTGAACTCAGGTGCTATCCCTCTTTTGCTGAAGACTAGCACTCTATCGCTTTGAGCCACTGTTCAACTTCTGGTTTTCTGGTGGTTCATTGGAGATAAGAGTTTCATGGACTTTCCTGCCCAGGCTGGCTTTGAACCAAGATCCTCAGATCTCAGCCTCTTCAGAAGCTAGGATGGCAGGCATGAACAACCAGGTCTCAGTCTGTTTTTCTTTTTCTTTTTCTCTTATGCAAGTCCTGGGGTTTGAGCTCAGGGCCACAGCATTGTCCTTTAGCTTTATTTATGCTCAAGGCTGGCCTTCTACCATTTGAGCCACACCTCCACTTCTGGCTTTTTGCTGGTTCCCTGGAGATAAAGAGTCTCATGAACTTTTCTTCCCAGGCTGGTTTTGAACCAAGATCCTCAGATCTTAGCCTCTTATGCTGTCAGGATGACAGGCGTGCACACTGGTTCCTGGCTTCCTTATCTTTTGATTGCTAGTGATGATGAAGACAGCGCCTCATCATCTCCACTAAAGTGACCCGGGTACTGTGTGAGAAAGCAGGATTAGAACTCTCTTCCTTCCACCCTTCATTGCCTGGCCCAGCCCTCCCTGCCTAAGGTGGATCCTAAGATTGGAATAGTTGTCCAGTCAGCGTGAACTACACTCAGAGATGGAGAGATATCAGGCTGGCCTTGAGCTTGGGGCCCTGTGTGGGGAAAGAGTAGATTCAGGAAAAGGTCACCAAAGTTTCTTGGAGAAGGCATAAAGATGACGCCATATAACTTGTGAGTTTGGGCCCATGGGGGTTGTGTCACAGACCCTGGCAGAGGTCCTGGATAAGCAATATACAGACATTGATTGTTGACACAGCAGAAGTTGGCCACCCACTTCAGGACATCGGATGGGTGGGAATTGGGTGAGGCTGGCATCCCCGGGCCTGGCCTGGTGCTTGCAGTTTGCTTCCTCTCATTTTAAGTGCTGGACTCTGAGCCGTATGTGGAGTGAATAAAGGGCAGAGAACAAAGCTGAGAGATAGAAAAGATGTTTGTTGATTTTGGAAAGGGAAAGGTGGGAAAAAGGATTAGCAAAGGCTTGGAGAAATTGCTACCCTAGATCGGGGTGTACACCTAGGCTAGCCCTTCGCCTGGGCCTCTCTTCTCCCCTCTGTATTTTTCTCCTTCTCCTTGAATAAGAGACATTTGGAGAATTTAGTGCTTCGTGAAGGATGCATCAGGAAGTGGTCTGAGAGTTGAGCTGGGCTCCAGTGAGCCCACCTGGAATGGGCTTCGTATAGGCAAATAGATGGACTTAAGGACAAATAGGTCATGTGTGTTTGCTCTTGTTGATGTTTTCTGGAACTTGGAATGAGGGATCGATGTTTGGAGTCACGTGGGAGAGATACTTGTCAGTCATAGTCAGGACAAAATGAGCAAGTGAGGGTGAACTCAAGAAAATATTCAATAAAGAAAAAAAGAAAACAAAAGAAATATCTCCCTCTACCCCCTGGCCAGACCCTCAGTTTCCCTGAGGTTAAGAGCAAGTATGAAGCTCAGATTTTAGAATGCTCTTTTTTATTTTTATTTTTTATGCTGGTTGTAGGATTTGAACTTGGTGTCTGAGTGCTGTCCCTTAACTTTGGTGCCCCAAACTAGCACTCGATCATGAGACTACAGCTCCACTGTTTTGTTTTGTTTTGTTTTGTTTTTTTTGGTGTTAACAGTCTCATGGACTTTCCTGCCCTGACTGACTTCGAACTCTGATGCTCAGATCTCAGCCTTTAGCAAGGATTATAGGCATGAGTACCAATGCCTGGCTAGAATCTTCTTTCTTCATTTTCATGTGCCCGGAAGAGATGACTTGGCTCTCTGAGCTTTTGGAACTAAGGAGACCAAGGAGTTATCTCTTTGGCTGGTTTGATGGGTATATATGAGTTGATACATCCTTCATAAAAAGCATCTGATAAAAGCCAGGTGTAGGGCTGGGAAGGTGGCTCAGTGGTAGAGTGCTTGCCTCACATGCATCAGGCCCTGGGTTCGATTGCTCAGCACCACATAAGCAGAAAAAGCCAGAAGTGGCGCAGTGGCTCAAGTGGTAAAGTGCTAGCCTTGAGCTGAAGAGCTGAGGGACAGCACCCAGGCCCAGAGTTCAGGCCCCACAACTGACCAAAAAAAGCCAGGTGCCAATGGCTCACCCCTGTCACCCTCACTACTCAGGAAGCTGAGGTCTGAGGACTGAGGTTTAAAGCCAGCCCAGGGGAGGAAAGTCCATGTGACACTTATCTCCAATGAACCACCAAAAAGCTGGAAATGGAGCTCTGGCTCTATTGGTACAGTGTTAGCCTTGTGTGAAAAAGTTCAGGGTCAACGCCCAGGCCGAGTTCAAGCCCCACTACTGGCACACATACAAAAAAAGCATATGTTGAAACTCCTTTGAACAACTGATATTCATATGAATTAATGTTGTTTTGGGGGCATCTGTAGGAACTTGTGGGTGAGGCTTGGTGAACAGAGAGAGGGAGTGAAGGAGGGTGGAATGTGCACATACAATGGAGCCTAGCTTGTGGATCCAGGCTGCAGTGTAAAGCTGGGTAGGGATTTTCAGTGGAAGGAGAAAGGCAAGTCTGGAGATTGAGTTCCAAGCAGAAGCAGCAACTCTCATTCAAAGTCTCCGTGCATGGCTGAGTGCAATCAGACAGTGAAGCTCCAAGCCTTATTTATGGCCTTTGACAGAAGCTAAGCCTCAGGCAGCTTTATGCAATTTGCTAAAGAATTTCCATACTTCTTTGCTTTGTTTTATTTATTTTATTTTGGGGTGGGGGGGGTTGTGGGGCCTGAACTCTGGGCCTGGGCGCTGTCCCTCAGCTCTTCAGCTCAACGCTAGCGCTCTACCACTTGAGCCACCTTCCCAGCCCCTGTTTTATTTTATTTTGTTTTCTATCTATCTGTCTATCTATCTATCTACATATTTGGTCCTGGGGTTTGAATTCAGGGCCTAGGCACTCTCTCTGAGCTCTTTGTGCTCAAGGCTAGCACTCTTACCATTCTGAGCCACAGCTCCATTTCCAGTTTCAGAGTGGTTCCTAGGACATGAGAGTCTGGGTGAGTAGTTTTCTGCCCATTCTGGCTTTGAACTGTGATCCTCAGATCTCAGCCTCCTGAGTAGGAGCCACCTGTGCCTGGCTTATTTATTTTGAGTTCACGGGTCCTAGGGGCTTGAACTCAGAGCCTGGGCACTCTCCCTGAGCTTCCCTCTCTTCCCTGTGCCCCAAAGCTGGTTCTCTACCCCTTGAGCTACACCTCTGCTTTGAGCATTTTGGTGGCTAATTAGAAATCAGAGTCAGTCTCTTGGATTGCCTAGGTTGGCTTTCAACTGAGATCCTCAGATCTCAGACTCGTGAGGAAAGGGTATTACAGGCATGAGCACTGGTACCCTGCTACATTCCATGTTCTTATCTACCACTCCTGATCACCCAGCCTTGCTTGTTTTTCTGTATGAAACACCAGGAGATGGCCCTGAATAAGCTGTGAATAAAAACTTTAAACCAGGGGAAAACCCCAGACACCTCCACCACTTTCCTAAACTCATGTGAGAGTAGGGAAGGAAAATTAGGCAGATACTACAAGAGTTGATATTATGAAGGTGTTGTACAGGGGGTCACCTTTCCATAAGTCAGGTAATGACTGTATTTGTTGTTGGGACAATGTCACTCTTCCTTTGCTTTCCCCTAGTTCTCCGTTCCAGTCCCTGCCCCACAAATTGCACAGTTCATTTTCTACGTAGTATCTACTGAGTAAAATAAAACCCATGCCTGGCTTTCTTTTCTATTTTTGTTACTTTATTGCCTGTAGTTCCTGGGGAGGGGGGGAATCCTTGTAAACCTGAAAGTGGGGATTTAGCTCAGTGGAAGAGCACTGACTGACAAGTGAAAAGACCCTGAGTTCAGTCCTCAGTGCTGAAAAAAAAAAGATTTTCAAAAGTTTCTTAAGGTTGGGCATCAGTGGCTCACGCCTATAATCCAAGCTCCTCGGGAGGCTGAGATCTGAGGATCACGGTTCAAAGCCAGCCAGACAAGAAATTTTGTTGAGATCCTTATCTATCAAGTCAGAAGTATAGCTGTGATTCTAGTGGTAGAGCATCAGTCTTGAACACAAAAATTCAGGGACAGTGCCAAGCCCCTAGTTCAAGCCCCAGATTCAGTGCACGCATGCATGCACGTGTCTCTTAAGAGGAAAGAGATTTGATCTTCCACCTACTGTTTATGTTCTCTGCAATCTTAACCAAAGATCCAAGCCATCAGGTAGTGCCAGGCCAACCAGGCCAGGGAAGAGGAAGGTGAGGCTGGGGATTAAAGGTTGTGACCAGAATATTGAAAATATTTGTGTTTCTGAGCATTTGGGTGGGGTGCTTTCTTTCTGAGAGTTTGGAGCAGGGAGTAAGATTGGTGAAATGTCATAAAGGAGAAAAACAAGGAAGAGAAGAAAGTCAGTGTCTTTTGTTTTGCTTTGGTTTATTTCCTCTGTCTGGTTGTTTGGATAAGTAATACATGTAGCTACCAGAATGGTTCCTGTCCAGAAATTACACACAAATGATTCGCTTGCAGATGGAGAATGGGGCCCTACCCAACCTCAGCAGCCCACTGATGATCCAAATAAGCCTTGATGCTCGCTCTTTTTGGAGTCTGCTCTAGGCAGACAGGCAATTACTCATGGAAGTCATGAACCAACATCCACGCCCTACCCCAGCCGCCAATCAAAGGCTCCACCAGGTCTGTGTTCTTCTAAAGCCTGTCTCCTAGGCCCAGAAGAAAGCAGATGGGCAGGTTCTATACATATGAGTGGAGCAAAGTTTCTGCCTTTCCCACTCTGATGGGGCCCAGTATCAACCCCAGAGACCTCAGGCCAGCCTCAGAGCCCAGCATCTAACCTTGGCCCAACACAGATTTGAAACCACAGTTACTACCCAGCCTGGAAGAGTTCCCCATCCAAAGACATATGCAGCCATGGACCTTTCTTTTTTTCTTTTTCTTTATTCTTTTTGCCAGTCCTAGGGCTCAAACTAAGGGCCTGGGCACTGTCCCTGAGCTTCTTTTGCTCAAGGCTAGTACTCAACCACTTGAGCCACAGGCCCACCTCCAGCTTTTTCTGTTCATGTGGTACTGAGGAATCGAACCCAGGGCTTCATGCATGCTAGGCAAGCACTCTACCACTAAGCCACATTCCCAGCCCAGCCATGGACTTTTCATATCAATTGCCCCCTTTCTTGTACTCTTAGTAAATACTAAAGCAAGCTTTCAAAAAATATAAAAGAATAAAAAGAGCCAATAGACCAACACTGGTAACTCACACCCATAATCCGAGCTACTCAGGAGGCTGAGTTCTGAATGTCCCAGTTTGATGAAGCCAAGCTGGACAAGAAACCCCCTGAGATTCTTATCTCCAATGAACCACCAAAAAGCTGGAAGTGAAGTTGTGGCTCAAGTAGTAGGGGCTAACTGTGGGCACAAAAGGGAAAAGGAGTTCAAGCCCCAGGACACACACACACACACACACACACACACACTATGCAGAAGTGTGAAAATAAAGATCAAGCCTGATGATATTGTTAGTGTCATTTGTGTGTGTGTGTCTGTGTGTGTGTGTCTGTGTGTGTGTGTGCCAGTTTGGGGCTTGAATTCAGGACCTACACACTGTCCCTGAGGTCTTAGTGCTTGAACTCAGGGCCTGGACACAGTCCCTGAGCTTTTGTGCTGAAGATTGGCACTCTACCATTTGAGCCACAGCTCTATTTCAAGCTTTTCAGTGCTTCATTGGAGATAAGACCATCATGGACTTTCCTGCTTGGGATGACTTTGAACCATGATTCTCAGATCTCAGCCTCCTGAGTAGCTGAACTACAAGTGTGAGCCACCAGCACCTGGCTGTTAGTGACATTTTCACCTAGGTTTTTTGAAGGTCCAGGACCTTCATGGGGTCATTTTCAGTTCTCGTTGGGGTTTTCTTGTGAGCCCAGAGCTCTTGTCTCTATATTTTACTTTTTTTTACTCTCCCCCTTCTTTGTGCTCTTCATTTTCCTTTCTCAATTTCAAGTTGTTAGCATAGTTAATCTGAGTGTTTGCACGATGCACAATAAACTTACTTACATTTAAAAGTCTTGAGTTTGGTGTTGACTTTATTGAGGGAGGAGGGAGAAGGAAGATGGAAATACAGGAGAAATGGATACATTTTGGTAACATCCATGACAGAAAAGAAAAGGAAAATAAAGAGACAACATAAAGATGTAGAGAAAAAAAAGTACCAGAGTTTGGTGTAGGCAGACTTCAAGGCAAGAAGGGGATGGAGTTTGTGTTAACTCACAAAATCTTGGACAGGGCATAGATTTTTTTTAATGTTTTCTCCTCCTGAATAAAATATCCAGCTGTGTGTTTGTAGATGACTCTTCCTGACCGTAAGCCTGAGAGAAAATAGAGAGAGTGCCAACTCTTAGTGTGATATTGAGAAGAGGAAGACAAGCAGAAGGAAGAGGAGGAAGAGGAAGAGTAAGAGGAGTTGAGATGGGGCCAGTACAAATAGGAGGTTCTTTATTGGTGGATGAAGAGGAGAAGGAGGAGACATGGACTCTGTGCAACAGGAAGGTTCTTATTGGCCTAGGAGGGACCACTCAGCGGGCCACCAGGCAGAGCTTATACACTGGGGGGATGTTGCCAAAGCCTGAAATTCTGGGGGTGATATCAATGTCAGCAGGTGGCACCAGTGAGCGTAAGGAGAAGTTCTGAAGAATGGAGGTGAAGTAGAGGAAGAGTTCCATGCGGGCCAGGGCCTCCCCAACGCAGATCCGCTTTCCTAAGGGTACAGAAGAGGTGGGAGGGCTGAACAGGGTCTAGGGATTTTTTTTCTTTTCTTTTGGTGCCAGTCCTGGGGCTTGAACTCCCCACACACACCTTGAGGCTAACATTCCACCGCTTGAATAGAGTGATAGAGTACTAGCACTCTACCACTTCCAGCTTTTGGGTGGATTATTGGAGATAAGAGTATAATGGATTTTTCTACGTGTGCTGGCTTTGAACTGTGTGCCTCAGATCTCAGCCTACTGAGTAGCTAGGATGACAGGCTTGAGCCACCAGCGCCCATGTTAAATTTGTTTCTTAATGGAAAGAAATCTGTTGAGGCCTTGTCCAGTGGTACTGTTGTTCTACAGTGGAACTCTCCATCTTCTTTCCTCAACTATTCAAATGCTGGGATTACAAGCATGCACCACCATGCCCAGAGCTACCATTTTTTTCCCCTAATCATGGAGTCAGTCATTCAGATTTTGATTCTGGGATTCTAGGATTTAATGATTCTGTGACATAGCCGTTTGCTTCCCATTCTGATGTGGACTTGAAGAGATGGCTCTAGTTTTTATTGGGGGGAGTTTCATAGACCATGGGAACTTACCAGAAGAAAAGGCCACAAAGGCATCATTC
>NW_012267465.1:162558-167412 GCF_000151885.1 Dipodomys ordii
GATGTGGACTTGAAGAGATGGCTCTAGTTTTTATTGGGGGGAGTTTCATAGACCATGGGAACTTACCAGAAGAAAAGGCCACAAAGGCATCATTCCTCTTGAAGCGTCCCTGTTCATCCAGGAAGTGCTGAGGATAAAAGTCATTTGGGTGTTGGAAGTATTTGGGGTCTCTGAGGACAGAGCCAAGTAGTGGATAGACATCTATGCCCTGGTGAGAAGATGGAAGGAATTAAGAAAAAGTCAGTGTTGAATAAGGAGCATTGTGTGTGTGAGAGAAAGAGGGGGGGGTGAAGGAGATAAAGAGGTGACAGTGAAAACTATCACCTTGGGCAGAAAGTAGCCTCGGAAGTGAGTGTCCCGGACGACGGTATGGGGGACTCCCAGGGGCACGATGTCCGTCAGTCTCTGGATCTCATGGATGACGGCATCCATGTAGGGCATCTTGATGCGGTCATCCACTGTGGGAATCCGGTGTGGTCCAATCACCTGGATAATCTCTTCCTGGACCTTAGCTGGAAGAATCCAGGAAGACATTTCACAAAAGAAGGCAGGAAAGGACTGGGAATATGGCTTAGGGGTAGAATGCTTGCCTAGCCTGCATGAAGCCCTGGGTACCACATAAACAGTAAAGGCTGGAAATGGTGATGTGGCTCAAGTGGTAGAGTGCTAGCCTTGAGCAAAAGAAGGCAAGAAAGGGCAGTAGGTGTTTCTGTCAGAGTAGCTAAGGCAGATGCTGGTCTGGATTTTGCAAATACCATAGAGTTATAGATCCTTAGATGGAGAGATTACTTTATCTCCATTTCAAATTATTGTTCACCTCTGAAGGTAAAAGCCTTGTGTGCTTTGTTTTATTTTGTTGGTTTTTTGTGTTGGTACTGGGACTTGAACTCAGGGCCTGGTCACAGTCCCTGAGCTTTTCCACTCAAAGCTAGAGCTCTACCACTTGACCCACAGCTTCACTTCTGGCATTTTTGCTGGTTCATTGAGATAAGAGTCTCACAGACTTTTCTGCCCAGGCTGGCTTTGAACCATGATCATCGGATCTCAGCCTCCATAGCTAGGATGACAGGCATGAGCCACCAGTGCCTGGTATATCTTGCCCTTTCAAGATGGTATCTTCCTTCCTTCCTATTAGAGGAGTGGGAGATGCCAGCTCAGCTCACCTTCTACCTGAGGATATTTCATTAAGAGCAACATTCCATAGCGTAGGGTCGAGCTCACTGTTTCTGTGCCAGCAAAGAAGAGATTGAGGGTGGTGAGCACCAAATGCCTGAGGCTGAATTCTGTGTGTGGATCCTTTTTATCCTGGGAGAGAAGGAGATCGTGAATAGGATTACCTTCTTCTGTCTCTGTGTTGTTGGGGTTCCCCTCCACCCATGTACAAGGTAGATTTGTGTGTGTGTGTGTGTGTGTGTGTGTGTGTGTGTCAGTCCTGGGTGTGAACTCAGGGCCTGGGTGCTGTCCCTTTGTTGTTTTGCTCAAGGCCAGCCCTCTACCACCTGAGCCACAGCACCACTTCCAGATTTTATTTTGGTGGTTCATTGGAGATGAGTCTACTATGTACTTTCCCGCCTGGGCTGACTTTGAACCATGATCCTCAGATCTCAGCCTCCTGAATGCCTAAGAATACAGGCATGAGCCGCTGGTGCCCAGAAAGGCAATTGTTTTCCAAAACATAACATATGGGTAAACAAAGTCCAGAAGCAGGAGTGAATCTGATGTATTAGAAAAATAGTAAGGCAGACACAGGGTAGGTGAGGGGGAGGTGGGGAAGAGGGGGAGAGAGAGAACTGGGAGAAGAAAGCAGAGTGTCATTAAAACTTCCTTTCTGTTTTGTTTTGTTTTTGTCAACCCTGGGGCTGAAACTCAGAGCCTGGGCTCTGTCCCTGAGCCTCTCTGTGCTCTATCATGAAAATGTTGCAATGCAAAGATGCAAATTTCTAGCTGGGCGCTAGTGGCTTGCACCTGTTATCCTAGATATTCAGGAGGCTGAGATCTGAGGGTTAAGGTTCAAGGCCAGTCTAGTCAGAAAAATCCATGAGACTATTATCTCTACTGAGCCACCAAAAAAGCCAGAAGTGGAGCTGTGGATCAAGTGGTAGAGCACTAGCCTTGAAGGAAAAAGCTCAGGGATAGCACCCAGGCCCTGAGTTCAAGCCCCAGTACTGGTGGGTACACGCATGTGCATGCATGTGTTCACACACACACACAAACACACACTGTGAACTGTATGAAATACTTCCTCTTTTCTTCCACCACATGCACATAAGCATTAACTGACCCCAGCAGGACTTTGAGGAGAAAGAACAGGGCTGGGGCGGGAGGAAGCATGTACCTGGTGCATCTTTATAAGGAAACAGTCGATGAAATCTTGGGGGTTTTGGAGGTCAAGTGTGGCTTCATTGACCTTGACTCTGGATGCTATGAGGGCCTTCAGGTCCTCTATCAAATCATATATGTGATTGTGTCTTCCGGGCAAATACTGCATGACTCCCGAATACCTATCATACAGCTGTGGATACAAGTGACAGAGATGTGTTGGCCATAGGGGCCAGGGGAACCAACCAGGTGGCCTGAGTCTGGGGTCAGGAGAGAGTTGGGGTTGAGAGTTTGGGGTGACCTTTATTGATTGATTGATTGATTGATTTTTGTCATTCATGGATTTTGAATTCGGGGCCTGGGCACTGTCCCTGAGCCTCTTTGTGCTCAAGACTAGCTCTCTACCACTTTGAATCAGAATGCCGCTTGTCATTTTCTTTTTTCTTTTTTTCTTTTTTGTCAAGTGTGGGGTTTGAACTCTGGGCCTAGGCACTATCCCTGCACTCTTCAGCTCAAGGCGAGCACACTACTGCTTGAGCCTCAGCGCCACTTCCAATTTTCTAGTGGTTTATTGGAGATAAGAGTCTCATGGACTTTTCTGCCCAGGCTGGCTTTGAACCATGATCCTCAGATCTCAGCCTCCTGAGAGTAGCTAGGATGACAGGCATGAGTCACTGGTGCATGTCAGAGTTGGGGACCCAGGGGAAGGGGCAGGGAAAGTGACTCCCCATGGTCACCTGGGCCCAGGGCACACTCATCTCAATGAAAGTCTCATTAATCATCCCCAGAAGGCTCAGGAACTGCTTGTCTTCATAGTCAAAGTGGTTTCCGAAGACCACAGAACTGATGACATTGGACACCGTGGGGCTCAGGAAGAAGGTGGGATCAATTGGGGTGTCTGGGGGGGGAGTGAGGGGAGAAGGAGGGAGTGGAAATCATTCATGTTTGAGATGATCACGAGAAGTAATGGAGTCATGAAAAAAGGCTTCACTCAGTTCCTGATGTGCAGTAAGCACACTGAGGGCTGGGTATAGTGGTACATGAGTATAGACCCAGCACTGAGAAGGCTGAGAATAACTGGGAGTATAAACCCAGCCCTGGCTACACCCTTATCACCAAAACTCTACATACAGATTTTGGGAGTCCATTGATGAAGGGCTCTGGATAAGTAGTTTCTAAGGGTCTTCCATGTTGACTCTTTTTTGGTGGGTACTGGGCTTGAACTCAGGGTGAAGTCTGCTGATCTATCACTTGAGCCACAGCTCCACTTGTGGTTTTAGTGGTTAATGAGAGACAAAGAGTCTCACAAACTTTCCTACCTGGACTGGCTTTGAACCACGATCCTCAAGGTCTGAGCCTCCTAGGAGCTAGGGTTACAGGAATGAGCTATGGATATCACATGTTAGTTTTTTAACCTGGAACCTGGCTGGAAATCTCAGTAAATCTGGAGAGTTTCCATCTCCCATTTCAGTTTTCTGCCACCAAGGCCCATCTTCTTATAATTGAACTCTCCCTCCACTGACACCCCATCACCTAGCAGCCATTGGAGAGCTCCCCCCAACCTCCATGCCTTTTGTCTTCTGGAATTCCTCTAGTAGGTACCCAGCCTCTTCCTGAATCCGCTCCTCAATGCTCCGCTTTCCCATCCCAAAGTTTCAAAGGACAGTCAGAGAAAAACGGCAAAGGACCTTCCATCGTTCTCCATTGGCCATAGCCAAACCTGCCATGATGTCAGAATCATCTTCCCTCCACCCTGCCCTGCTCTGTGGTCAACACTGTGGTAGTCAGGATGGAGATGGACTAGCAAAGGTCTCAATTCTGCTCTGGGGGAAACTTCCCCCAATTTTCCACTCAATGGGTGTTGGGGTAACATTAAGATTAACTCTCATGTGGAAATAACCAGATTAGTGAGTTGTTTGGAAATGTAATTTGATGAATGGAAGGGTTTATGACTGGAATGGCAGGTGGGTGCAATGGATGGATGGGTGCATGGATGGATGAATGGATGGGTAATGGAGAAATGGATGGATAGACGGATAAATTGGTGGATGGATGAAAGAGTAACAGATTTATGAATGATGAAGAGGCTTGTAAAAGAATAGATAAAATGATAGATTGATGGGTGAATGAAAAATAATTGATAGGTTAGTATATATAGTTGGTTGGAAAGATTCTTCTTTACTAGAAGAATCTCTAATAAATATGTTTTTGACAGATTTATGGAGCAATAGATAGGAGGGGGGAAATACAGGGGCCAAGGGATAGATTAGAGATGGAACAGATAAGGTAACCTGATTAGGATGGAAGGATGCAGACAGGCGGGTGCCAAAGAAATACTAGAAAAGAACCTTCTGGAGCTTCTAGAAAACACATGTGTATGTGGGGTAAGATAAAAATTAATGTTGGCAGGGCCATGTGCCGGTGCCTCAATCCTGGAATCCTTGCTACTGAGGAGGTGAAAAAACTCAGGGACAGGAATTGGCGCTGTGGCTCAAGTAGTAAAGTGCTTGCCTTGAGTTGCAGAGCTGAGAGAGA
>NW_012267465.1:177837-204412 GCF_000151885.1 Dipodomys ordii
AAGGTCTGAGCCTCCTAGGAGCTAGGGTTACAGGAATGAGCTATGGGTATCACATGTTAGTTTTTTAACCTGGAACCTGGCTGGAAATCTCAGTAAATCTGGAGAGTTTCCATCTCCCATTTCAGTTTTCTGCCACCAAGGCCCATCTTCTTATGATTGAACTCTCCCTCCACTGACACCCCTTCACCTAGCAGCCATTGGAGAGCTCCCCCCAACCTCCATACCTTTTGTCTTCCGGAATTCCTCTAGTAGGTACCCAGCCTCTTCCTGAATCCGCTCCTCAATGCTCCGCTTTCCCATCCCAAAGTTTCTCAGGACAGTCAGAGAAAAACGGCGAAGGACCTTCCATCGTTCTCCATTGGCCATAACCAAACCTGCCAAGATGTCAGAATCATCTTCCCTCCATCCTGCCCTGCTCTGTGGTCAACACTGTGGTAGTCAGGGTGGAGACGGATTAGCAAAGGTCTCAATTCTGCTCTGGGGGAAACTTCCCCCAATTTTCCACTCAATGGGTGTTGAGGTAACATTAAGATTAACTCTCATGTGGAAATAACCAGATTAGTGAGTTGTTGGGAAATGTGATTTGATGAATGGAAGGGTTTATGACTGGAATGGCAGGTGGGTGCAATGGATGGATGGGTGCATGGATGGATGAATGGATGGGTAATGGAGAAATGGATGGATAGATGGATAAATTGGTGGATGGATGAAAGAGTAACAGATTTATGAATGATGAAGAGGCTTGTAAAAGAATAGATAAGATGATAGATTGATGGGTGAATGAAAAATAATTGATAGGTTAGTATACATAGTTGGTTGGAAAGATTCTTCTTTATTAGAAGAATCTCTAATAAATATATTTTTGACAGATTTATAGAGCAATAGACAGGAGGGGAAAAAATACAGGGACCAAGGGGTAGATTAGAGATGGAACAGACAAGGTAACCTGATTAGGATGGAAGGATGCAGACAGGCGGGTGCCAGAGAAACACTAGAAAAGAACCTTCTGGAGCTTCTAGATAACACATGTGTATGTGGGGTAAGATAAAAATTAATGTTGACAGGGCCATGTGCCGGTGCCTCAATCCTGGAATCCTTGCTACCGCGGAGGTGAAAAAATTCAGGGACAGGAAGTGGCGCTGTGGCTCAAGTGGTAAAGCGCTTGCCTTGAGCTGAAGAGCTGAGAGAGAGTGTCCAGGCCCAGAGTTCAAGCCCCATAACCGAAAAAAAAAAAACAAAAAACACCTCAGGGACATTGTCCTGGACCTGAGTTCAAGCCCCAGGGCTGACACACACACACACACACACACACACCAATTAATAATAAAAATCAAAGTGGAATGCCACTCACCATGTATCATTACCTTCTGTCTCTCACCATCAGCTTTCATGTTAGCAAAATTAGCCTAATTTTGATAGTTTCCTCAAAGGACTCAAAACGAGGATTCCTGTTCTTCTTACAGAACATGGAACGTACCAAATGCACTGTGATCATTTCTTTCTTTCCTTTCTTTCTTTCTTTCTTTCTTTCTTTCTTTCTTTCTTTCTTTCTTTCTTTCTTTCTTTCTTTCTTTCTCTCTTTCTTTCTTTCTTTCTCTCTTTCTTTTTTGGTGGTTATAGGGCTTGAACTCACAGCCTGAGCACTGTCTCTGAGCTCTTTTACCCAAGGCTAGAGCATTATCACTTTAAGCCACAGTGACACTTCCGGTTTTTTGAGTGGTTAATTGGAGATAGCAGTCTCATGAGGACTTTTCTGCCCAGGCTGGTTTCAAACCCCCATCTCAGATCTCAGCCTCCTGAGTAGCTAGGGTGACAGGCATGAGCCACCGACACCTAGCTCATTCGGTATTATTTTATATGATCAGAAGCATGTAGGCATTGTGCCTTTGTGTTCATCTTTGATCTCATTGTGAGTGAAAGTCTGGAGTCCCATATCATTTATCACATCCTCTGTGTGTGTGTGTGTGTGTGTGTGTGTGTGTGTGATCTAGTTTTGACATAATGATCACTTTTCTTTGGTGGTGTTTGGTCATGGTTGTGACTTACCATAGCCTTGGAAGTTCCGCTCTATGGTTGCTATTTCTCCACGGCCACTGAAGTCATCTGCTTGATCTACCAGCGCCTCCTTTACTGCATCATGTCCACATAAAATAACCACTGGCCGGGGACCCAAGTACACAGTGAACACATTGCCATATTTCTTCTGCAGCTGGGAGGGAAGGAAGGCATGGAGGAGATGATGGATGAGAGCAGGACATAGGGACAAGTCAAGGAGCTTATAGAGATTAGAGGGATTCCAGAGGAGTGCAATAACAGATAAAGATACATCTGAAGTTTGAAAGAACTAATGGACAGTCTACTTCTGTGACCTGGGGCAGAGGCTGGGTGGGGACCCACATCCAGATAACCAAAGATGAAAGTCCACAGGGGCTGCTGGCTCTAATCTGTCATCCTAGATAATTGGGAGACTGAGATATGAGGATCATGGTTCAAAGCCAGCCTGGGCAGGAAAATGTGTGAGACTCTGATCTCCAATGAACCACCAAAAAGCCAGAAGTAGATCTGTGGTTTGAGCCTTGAGCACAAAAGCTTAGAAACAGTGCCTACCCAGGCCATGAGTTCAAGCTGCAGAACTAGCATACACACACACACATACACACACACACACACACACACACACACACACACGATGAATGTTCTAGTTTCATCATCTGTAAAGTGATGGATGTGGATTAGATGAATTCAGATCCATGCTTCTCTCTAAAACATTAACTTTCTGACCATGTGTTTTCTGTGTATATGGTGTGTGTGTGTGTGTGTGTGTGTGTGTGTGTGTGTGTGTACTAGGACTTGAACTCAAGGCCTGGGTGCTGACTCTTAGCTAGCACTCTACCACTTTGAGCTACTTCTGGCTTTTTTTGGGGGGGGGCTGGTGAATTGGAGATAAGAGTCTCACAGACTTTCTTGCTCAGGATGGCTTTGAACCAGGATCCTCAGATATCAGCTTCTTGAGTAGCTAGGATCCCATGCATGAGCCACTGACACCCAGAGTAACTTTCTAGAATCTTGAGATACTGACCCTCCAACTTGTCTTCCAAACTCCTGACATTATGCAGAGATGTACTCCAATGCACAAGGAATGTAAGTTCTCATTTAGTTTCTGATTCTAGGATTGTTTTCTACATTCTAAGATGGCCAACCAAGTGTGTTCCCTATGTGTGCTTTCTCCCTGGGCACCTGGCCGTGGGGTTCATGGGGTTCATGGGGGGAGGCCCACAGACTCACCTTCATGAAAGAGTGAAAAAAGGCATCGATGCGGACCTGCAGCACGTTCCCCAGGAAAGGAATTGGGGTGGGGCCTGGGGGCAGCTTTCCTCCCTTGTTGATTTGACTCCAGACCATGAGGATGAACAGACAAGACATACTGAGCACCAGAAAGATGGTCAAGGCCCCTCCTAGGTCCATTGTGCCACACAGAGAGAGAGGTTTGCTCCTTGGCTTCAGATCCTTCCTAAATAGTTTCTGGGAGCTTAAATTGAAATCTAAACATCCTGAAATTTGAGTGTGCTGGGTGTAATGCCATCAGAGGAACAGATTCCTTGGCAGGGGGTTTATGTAACTTATAATCTCCCACCCTGAGTACAAATGTATTGAGTTCACCGTTGGGAAAATCTCTGGAAAGGAGCCTTCTCATTTCTCCCTATTTCTTGTTAGTTTTCTTCTTCTTCATCATCTTTTTTTTATCAGTTGTGGGGCTTGAACTAGGGCCTGGGTACTGTTTCTGAGCTCTTTTGCTCAAAGATAGTGTATTACCACTTTGAGCCACAGTGCTACTTCTGGTTTTCTGGTAGTTGATTGGAAATAAGAGTCTCATGGGTACTCCCCTGCCAAGGCTGGCTTTTAACCACGATCCTCAGATCTCAGTGTCCTGAGTACCTAAGATGACAGGCATGAGCCACCAGCACCCAGATTCCAATTCTTAATTTTGACAGGAAGCCGAAGGGAAAAGAATAATCTTGTAAGAATGCTTATAATCAAATCTAATAACAACAGATGCTGGAGGGGATATGGCCAAAAGGGAACCCTACTGACCTGTTGGTGGGAGCGTAAACTTGTTCAGCCACTCTGGAAAGCAGTATGGAGGCTCCTGAAAAGACTATACATAGAGCTCCCCATGACCCAGCAATCCCACTTCTGGGCATTTGCCCAAATGATCACAAACAAGACCACACTAAAGCTACCAGCACAACTATGGTTATCGCAGCATTATTCACCATAGCTAAGATATGGAACCAACCCAAATGCTCCTCAGTAGATGGATGGATCAAGAAAATGTGGTACATATAAGCAATGGAATTCTATGCCTCTATCAGAAAGAATGACACTGCCCCATTTGTTAGGAAATGGAAAGACTTGGAAAAAATCTTATTAAGTGAAGTTACCCAGTCCCAAAGAAATTTAAGTCCCAAGGTTTCCCTTATTTGCAATAATTAGTATACATATAGGCTAATCTTATCAGATGAATTGAAAAGCTCAAAAACAACACGTACAAATGATGATATAAGATGATGCTAAGTGAAATGAACCCCAAGATAAGGACACAAAAGCTCTGTCTTATTGTTACTGTTTTAAATGTACCATGTGACTTTATTTTTTGTTGTTGTTGTTGTTTCCTTTGTATGTTCTTTCCCCTATGGCATATCCCCTGTTGTCACTATACTCGATTTCAATACCCTGCATCTTGTATATACATATGTCTAATTGGGGATGGGAAGGGGAATAACAAAACACTGAAACGAGGACACAGGATGACCCATTGCAACAAGGATACCCACAGGACAGTATATTGGAAACGAACTTTACAACTTCAGGCCAGGTGTGGGGGGAAGTCCTGGGGGTGGGGAGGAGAGGGGTGGACTGTGGGAGGTGGGGGAGGGAAGGGATAGTGGGACAACAATAAGGAAGGGAAGGAGTAACAATGATCGATAAGTAATGTACTCATTGCCTTACTCATGTAACTGTAACCCCTCTGTACAGCATCTTAACAATAAAATAAAATAAGAAGAAACAAAGAATAATCTCTTCAATGAACTGTTGGAGCCAGTCAGAAGTGGCGCTGTGGCTCAAGTGGTAGAGCACCAACCTTGAGTGACAAAGCTCAGGAACAGTGCTCAGGCCCTGAGTTCAAGCCCCAGTACCGGCAAACACAGACACACATGCATGCACACACGCACACACACATACAGACAAAGTCAAAATGTCCTGACCTTCAACATCGTACCATACATAAAAGAAGAGGAAAGAAGCATGAAAAGAGGTACTTGTCACAGGGATTTCCCAGTTACTTGTTTAGCTCCTAGCCCAACACCCCAGGAAAGACTTGGGTCCCTTTTGCTTCCCTCAGCCCTAAAAATTGTTGCCAACATCAAGCACTCCTGAAGCTTTGATAACTATAGGAAATTTACCAGAGCTATTTGGCAGGAGAATCAGTCAGGCTGCTACTGAGCACAAAACCTGCCAGGAACACAGAGAACATAGATCAGCCTTCAGGGACCTCCCAGAAAACATACAATTTCAAAACACTTTGACCCAATGTCAACATGGACATTGTGTGTGTGTCTTCCAGTTTGGCACTCTTCACACAAAAGGTCTGAAACAAATTTAAATTTTTTTACTCTAATTTTTGGGTTCTCTTTTCTATAGCATGCACGGATTAATTGGTGACTTTTCTTTCCCCTCCAAGGGAACACCGTAAGAAATCACAAAGGGAATTCCTCATGCAAAAGAACAAACAAACATCTGGCAGGTACCAGTGCTTGCACCTGACATCCTAGCAGCTCAGGAGGCTGAGATCTGAGGATTGAGGTTCAAAGCCAGTCTAGGTAGGAAAGTCCATGAGACTCTTATCTCCAATGAACTACTCAAAGACCCAAAGTGGAACTTAAGTGGCTCAAGTGGTAGAGTGCCAGCCTTGAGTGGAAAAAGCTAATATACAGCCCTAGGACAAGTGTGTGCATGCACACATAAACACATACACACACACACACACACACACACAGATACAAATTGGAGGGCTGAGGATTCATTTCAGTGATAGAGCACTAGTTCTGTCATGTAAAGTTCGGTATTTGACTCCTAGAACATTAGAAAAAAAATAAAGAACACTGGAAACTTTATAAGAACATGTTAATAGAGCGCTTGCCTTATATGCATGAGGCCCTGGGTTCAATTCCTCAGCACCACATAAGCAAAAAGAAAAAAGCCAGAAGTGGTGCTGTGGATCAAGTGATAGAGTGCTAGCCTTGAGCTGAAGAACTGAGGGACAGCGCCCAGGCCCAGAGTTCAGGCCCCATGACCAGACCCCCCCCCAAAAAAAAGAACATGTTAAAAATATATGTATATATGTCTGTGTATATATATAGCTATAGAAAGAATATAGTTATTTTACTATATGTTTATTATATGTATGTATATATGTGTGTGTGTGTGTGTGTGTGTGTGTGTGTGTGTTTGTGTGTGTTTCTTTTATGGGACACTCTGAGCCTGGACTCTGTCCCTGAACTCTTTCACTCAAGGCTAGCACTCTCCCACTTCGAGCCACAGCGCTACTTCTGGTTTTCTGGTGGTTCATTGGAGGTAAGAGTCTCACAGACTTTCCTACCCATGCTGGCTTGGAACCATGATCCTCAGTTCTCAGCTTCCTGAGTAGCTAGGATGACAGGCATGAGCCACCAGCACCTGATTTATAAAATAGTTTTGTTACATATATATTTTTATTTTTCTTGTGCTGGTACTGAGGCTTGAATTCAGGGCCTCGTGTTCTTGTTTGGCTTTACTTGTTCAAGGCTGGCCCTCTACCACTTGGACCACAGCTTCATTTCCAGTTTTTTGATGATTAATTGGGCATAAAAGACTCATGGTCTTTCTAGCCCTGGGTTTGACTTTGAACCTCAACTCTCAGATCTCATTCTCCTCATTAGCTAGGATTATAGTCAGGAGCCATCGGCTCCTGGCAAGAACAACATATTTTAATTAGTAGTAATATTTAAGATATTAGAAATTCTAAAGTCCTTTGCCACTACAGATTATTTTTTCCCTGTTTTAGCATTTCCTGTGTATGGACTCTTACAAAGTCCACACAATTGTGTAACATGTCTTCTATTTTTATTTGTTTTTTTTGTTGTTAACTAAGATAAAATATACCTAATACAATATTTACCATTGGAATGGCTTTTAAGTGTACAAATCAGCAACATTAAGAGCATTTAGATGATAAAATTACTGGCACTGTCCAACTCGGTAACTCTTTTAATTTTGTGAAACTAAAACTTGAGACCCATTAAATAATAACTCCCCATTGTCCCTCCCTCCTCCCAACATTTGCAAACCACAACTATCTTGTTCAAGGTAAGCATACTACCTCTTGAACCACAGTTCCACTTCCAGCTTTTTTTGATAGTTCATTGGAGATAAAAAGTCTCTTTGAATTGTTACTAAGTATCCCAGGCTCAGTCTTGAATTTATAATCTTCCTTCCTCAGCCTCCCAAGTGCTGTGATTAAAGGTGTATACCACCATGCCTTGCCAGTATTTCTTTTTCCTTTTTTTGCCAGTCTTGGGACTTGAACTGAGGGCCTGAGCACTGTCCCTGAGCTGCTTCTTGCTCAACGCTAGCGCTCTACCACTTAAGCCCACAGCACCACTTCTGGTTTTTCTGTTTATGGGGTACTGAGGAATCGAGCCCAGGGTTTCATGCCTCTAGGCAAGCACTCCACCACTAAACCACCTTCCCAGCCCAGTATTTCTGGGGGTGGGGGTGGGGTGTTTTGTTGGTCATGAGGTTTGAACTGAAGGCCTGGGTATCCCTGAGTTCTTTTGCTCAAGGCTAATGCTCTACCACTTTGAGCCACAATTCTCCTTCCTGTTTTCTGGTAGTTCGTTGGAGATAAGAATCTCACAGATTTTTCTGCCACAGCTGGTTTCTAACCATGATCCTCAGATGTCAGCCTCCTGAGTAGCTAGGATTACAGGTGTGAGCCACCAGTACCTGAGCACTGTCCCTGAGCCTCTCTGTGCTCAAGGCTAGCACTCTACCACTAGAGCCACAGCTCCATTTCTGGCTTTTTATGTTTATATGGTACTGAGGAATCGAACCCAGGGCTTCATGCATGCGAGGCAAGCACTCCACAACTGAGCCACACTCCCAGCTGTCACTAGTATTTCTTGAGTTGCTCACTACACCCATCAGGCATTTTTCCATGGATCATTATCCTATAACTTCCTCAACAAATCAACAAGATGGGGTCTGAACCACTTTGCAGACTGGAAAATCTCAACTTAAATACAAAAACGAAGATATACTCCAGTGTGCTATTTGAGCGGCAACAATCAAACCCACCACAGATGATTCAAGAGTTTCCACCGTTTCCTGGGACATCCCAATCTACCCAGTGGAGGACGACATTGCACCCCAGAGGAACACAGGGAGCAGGGCTGGGAAACAGCCTGGAGGTCACACAATGAGGCCACTCACACTCATTGATAATCTCAAAGGTGTGCCTAGCTGCAAAGGATGCTGGGAAGTGTAGTCTTTCCATTGAATCATCTTGAGCTCCATTCAGATTTAACGGTTCAATTCTGATTGTTGGGGTTTTGTTTTTTGGTGTGTTATGGTAGGTGGTTTTTTTTTTTTGGTTGTTTGGTTGATTTGGTTTGTTGGGTTGTTCTTTTGGTGCCAGTCCTAGGTTTTGAATTCAGGGCCTGGGTAATGTCCTTGAGATTTGTACTCAAACTAGTTCTCTACCACTTGAGCCACAGTTCCAGTTCTGGTTTGGTTTATATTGTTGGTGGTAGTGGTGATTCATTGGAGATAAGAGTCTCATATGGGACTTTCCTGCCTGGGTTGGCTTTGAAATGTGATCCTCAGATCTCAGCCTCCCGAGTAGCTAAGATTATAGGCGTGAACACCAGCACCCAGCTTGGCCCTGGCAGCAGCAGGGGGGTGGGGTCAATTCTTAAAGGAAGAAGAGGCAGGTGGATGTTAGTGGTAAGGGAAATCCTCCAGGCATGAGAAGATGGATGGATGGATGGATGGATGGATGGATGGATGGATGGATGGATGGATGGATGGATGGATGGATGGATGGGGAATCTGAAAAGAATCGAGCTACAAAGGAGCAGGGCTGGGGTTGGGAAGGTGGCTCAGTGGTAGAGTGCTTGCCTTGCATGCATGAGGCCCTGGGTTGGATTCCCCAGCACCACATAAGCAGAAAAAGCCACAAGTGGCACTGTGGCTCAAGTGATAGAGCGCTAGCATTGAGCTGAAGAGCTGAGAGACAGTGCCCAGGCCTAAAGTTCAGGCCCCTGACCAAAAAAAAAAAAAAAAAAGAGCAGGGTTGATATTTCATCTCATGGAAGTTTCCAGGTGGGGCAGAGGGAGGAAATCAGAGATGTAAATGGCTCCCTTACATAGCAAAGAGATAAACCTTTAGGTAGTAACCTTTAGGTATCTTAGTAGCGGCTTAGGTTCTCATATTCTCCCATGGGAAGGACCACTAAAAGGTGTGAGGCACCAGGAAGAAGGAATTGTACTCACTCTGATTACCACAGCCTTGGGGCTCCACCTCTTAGTAACCATAATACCTTTGGATTAAGTGCATCCTGAGAATTGGATACAAAAGGAGCTGGCTGTGACCACGGGCTTACATAACGTCCTGTCCCTCCTCTGAACTTATCTTGGAGCTATTTGCTTTTTGTCACCACTTTAGCCATTGCTTGCATATGCATTTGTGCATGTGTGTGTGCACGTGTGTGTGTGTGTGTGTGTGTGTGTGTGTGTGTGTGTACTAAGGCTTCAACTGAGGCCCAAGGTACTGTCCCTTACGTTTTTGTGCTCAAAGCTAGCACTGTACCACCCTAGCACCATCCTACTTCTGGCTTCTTGGTGGTTCCTTGGAGATAAAGAGTCTCAAGGACTTTCCTGCCCAGGCTGGCTTCAAACTGTGATCCTCGGATCTCAGTTTCTTGAGTCGCTAGGATTACAGGTGTGAGCCACTGGCTTCCTGGCTCCAGAATCTTCTTCCAGAAGCACCATGTGAATGAAATTCATCACTTCCCATTGACCAGATCCTCATGTGTTCCCGTGTCATCTCCTTCATCTGAATGGACGGTGATTGACCTGGGGTCATTTGACCCCTGACAGGCACCGTAGAGTCCTGGTATACCAAATCACGGGTATTTCTGGAAAGCAGTAAATCACTTCCATCCTGGGGGGGAATCGGTACCAGTGGATCAGAAAGGAGAGCAGGAGCTTCTTCTTCTATCCTCAGAGACTTTGCTTCGAAAGCTTAGAAACTCTAGGCCATGCCGGGCACCAGCAGCTCATGCCTTTCATCCCAGCTACTCAGAAAGCTGATACTTAAGGATCACTGTTCAAAGCTAGCCTGGGCAGGCAAGTCTATGAGACTCGTATGTGCCATGAACCACCTAAAAAACTGGAAGTGGAGCCGTGGCTTATTGCTAACCACAACTAGGAACAGCACAACAAGATACCAGAGCTGAAGAAATGAGAAAAAATGACTAGGAAAGTGGAGTACTGGGGGCTCCAGAGCTCACTGGCTCCTGAACCCTGAGCTTCTGTAAGCAAGTTTATTTATTTAGTTCAGCATAGAGAAGGTTACTATAGGTACATGCAGAAAACAAGATGTCAGTCTATCTTGTGCTTACAATCATTAATATAAGACACAGCCAGGCACCGGTATCTCATGCCTATAATCCTAGCTACTCAGAAAGCTGAGATCTGAGGATCATAGTTCGAATCCAGCCCAGGCAGAAAAGTCCTCATGAGACTCTTATCTCCAATAAACCACTCAGAAATGAAATGGCACTGTAGCTCAAGTGGTAGAGTAGTAGTCTTGAGCACAAAGAGGCTCAAGGCCAGCACCCAGGCCTTGATTCAAGCCCCACAACTGACTATATAGTTTAGGTACATAGCAAAACTAACTCCCTAAAGTGAAGGAGCTGTGAGAAGCTGTGACCACAACGCAAGCATTCATCTTATTCCCATTGTCTCAAGCTTCATAAGGGCCAATCAACTGGGACTCACACCCCATCAGGTCCAGCTAATTGTAATTTACACATTTCTTTTGCCCTGCTTTGTTCTGATCTGTCTAGGGTCCAGTTCTCAGCTTGCTGAGTACTGAGGAGGCCTTGTTCCAACCTCTTCATCCTTTGCTGGTCTCACAGCTCGGCTCTAGAGTACCCTACAGTGGCTCAAAGTGGTAAAGCACTAGCCTTGAGCAAAAGAACTCAGGGATAGTATCCAGGCCCTGAGTTCAAGCTCCATCACTGACAAAAAAAAAAAGAAAGAGAAAAAGATAGACAGACAGACAGACAGATGGATGGATGGACGGACAGACAGGTGGGCAGGCAGGCAGACAGACAGACAAAAGAGAAACCCAGAGAACATTGAGGCTTGTAGAATGGTTCGTGAAGAACCACCAGCCTTGAGTGAAAAAGCCAAGTGAGATCTCAAGGTCCTGAGTTCAAGCCCCAGTTCCAGAACAAAAATAAAGGAAGGAAGGGAGGGAGGGAGGGAGAAAGAAAGGAAGGAAAGGAAGGAGGGAAAAAAGAAAGAAAGAGAAAGAGAAAGAGAGAGACAGAGACACAAAGAGAGACAGAGAAATCCTGCTCCATGCTGGGCACAGGTTGCTCACACCTATAATCCTAGCAACTCAGGATGCTGAGCTCTAAGAACTGAGGTTCAAAGCCAACATAGGCAGGAAAGTCCATGAGACTCTTACCTCTAATTAACCACCAGAAAACTGGAAATGGCACTGTGGCTCAAAGTGGTGGAGTGCTCGCCTTGAGCATCAAAGCTAAGAGACAGTGCCCAGGCCCTGACTTCAAACCTCACAATGAACAAAAATGGGAAATTTGCTCCATAAATTCTTGACATCAAGTTAACTTAAAAGACCGCAAGCTGCTGTGGCCGGGCGGTGCGATGCCGCCGGGGTCTGGTCTGGGGCTGGTGTGGTAGTTTGGACACTGAATGTCCTCCAACAAAGGCTTGGGCCCCAACTGGGTGTAAGTGGACAGAGGTAGAAGCTTTAAGAGTCAGGGCTTAGTGGTAGATGTTAGATTATTTTGGGAGTGCCTTATAAAGGCCCATGCAGAGTTCCAAGCCCTTCCTCTTCCTCTTCCTCACTTCCCATCCATGGAGGAACAGCTTTGATCTCCCCTTCCTGTTCCAGGTACTGCCTCCTCCCACCTCGAAGGTTCTCTCTTTCTCTTTCACTCTATCACACTATCTCTCTGTCTCTCTGTCTCTGACTCTGTCTCTCTCTCCCTCTGTCTCTCTCTCTCTCATGCAAGTAGAGGTGCTTGAACTCAGGGCCTGAGCACTGTCCCTGAGCTTCTTTGCCCAAGGCTGGCACTCTACCACTTGAGCCACAGCTATACTTCTGGCTTGACTGTAGTTCATTGGAGAGAGTATCATTGACTTTCCTGCCCAGGCTGGTTTTGAACCACAATGCTCAGATCTCTGCCTCCTGAGTAGGTAGGCTGACAAGCTTGAGCTAGTGGCCCCCAGCTTTAGCTCAAATCTCAACTCAGCACTCTGCTGCTGCCTAGTGGTCAAGGGGAAGCAGTGCATGAGCTCCCCTCAAGCGCTGGTCAGCCTGTATGTTTGATGGTGGGGAACACGGAAAATTCTTTGTGAAGGTTAGGAAAGAATTTACAAAATTTGTACTTTGCCACATGGGAGGGGGGAAAAATCACCTCATAAAAATTGGCTTGATCAAGGTATTGGCAAACAAATCAAAATGTGTGGGATTTACAAGCCACTGTGTAGACTCCAGTATTTCTAAGAGCTCAACTCTCACAGTCTAGACCCAAACATTGTAAAATGTCAAGTGCTTGGTAAATGTCGAAGCTCTTAAACACACACACACACACACACGAGAGAGAGAGAGAGAGATTCTGTAAGCAGAATATTCTGTTTCCAGGGTGTTGTGGAATATTCTGTGAACAGCTCATGCTAAAGGCAATGGTGCATGTGTGCACACACACGTGCATGAATTCAGTCTGTGTATGTGTGTGTGTCTCTCTCTGAGCCTTCATTCTCCATTGGTTTTTTCTTGCTCAAGGATGGTGCTCTACCACTTGAGCCACAGTCTATTACCTACTGCATTTAGATACCTGGTTTATGGTTGATATATTTATTTAGATTCTGCTGTCAGCTCTTTTTCATCTGAGTGGAAATGCAAGAGAAATCCGTCCCCAACCAATGTTCAAATCACAATCTAGAAACACAAGTAATATGAAAATATGGCTTTGCCATACATGACATCACCCCTTCAGAACTGAATGGACTCACGGACTCACATAATTATAGACCAAACTATGCTACAGGGAAGAATACCAATGTTCCTCAAATGATTCACTCCCCCACCCCACCCCCAAAATAGGAAGGGAAACAATGCTATTGAAGTCATTTTATGAAGCCAGGATGAGACCCTAAAACTAAAACCTGGAAAAGATGTCACACACAAAAAAAAGAGAAAATTGTAGCTCAATTTCCTTACTGAGTATACACACAAAAATTCACAAAAAAAAGCCAGGCATCAGTGACTCATGCCTAGCTACTCAGGAGGCTGAGATCTAAGGATTATATTTCACATCTAGCCAGGATAGGAAAGTCTAGGAGACTCTCTCCAACAACAACAAAAAACTAGAAGTGAAGCAATGGCTCAAGTGATAGAATGCTAGCCTTGAGCAAAAGTGAGACTGAATACAAGCCCTAGTACTGGCACAAAAAAATAGATAAATAAATGAATGGATGCATGGATAGAGCAATAGATGAGGGAACATAAAGACAGAGCGAGATGGCTACATAGAGATAGATAGATGGATAGATAGGCATAGATGATGGATAGATGGATGATAGATGGATAGGTAGATGGTGGATGGATGACTACAGGTAGACAGACAAGATAGATAGATAGATAGATAGATAGATAGATAGATAGATAGATAGATAGATAGATAGATAGATAGATAGATAGAAAGAAAGAAATAGTAGGTACTCCAAGGTGCCAATATAAGAATTTAACCACTCAAGGGTATGGGCTAAGGAAATGATTGTTCAGAGAGAAGTAGGGGAAAATGGTGAGAATGCAGGTGACAGGGCTTGGGAAGGTGGCTCAGTGGTAAAGTGCTTGCGTAGCATGCCTGAAGCCCTGGGTTCCATTCCTCAGTACCATATGCACAGAAAAAGCCGGAAGTGGCCCTGTGGCTTAAGTGGTAGAGTTTTAGCCTTGAGCAAGAGAAGCTCAGGGACAGTGCCCAGGCCCTGAGTTCAAGCCCCAGGACTGGCCAAAAAAAAAAAATGCAGGTGGCTGAGGGTTATGGCTTTGGGTGACTGTGATCTCTTTCATGGTGGAGGAACATGGAGATTATCATGTGGAATAAAGGCAGCAGACACAGGAGATCACACTGTGTTTGAGTCTATTTATTTGGACACCAGTCCGATTGGCCGGTGTGAGGGCTGGGGGAGGGAGGAGGGAAGGCAGGAACGAATGAGGAGGCATGGCTTTACTGGGTTCAGAGGCAGGAGGAACAGCCAAAGGTGTTGAATGAGGTGAACAATGTTAAAGGGCACGTTGGAAAGCAGTGCATTTTGCATGCTGCACATCCTACTTGCGATCTACATGGAGGGTGAGGGGTGGCCTCTGGAGCCACACAGGAACCCGGCCCCTCCGTTCACAGGTGGGGGACATTTCATGACCTCAAATCCTCTGAGCCCTCTTCTGCCAGCCCGTTCAGAGGGGCAGGAAGCGCAGCTGGTAGGTGGGGGGCACTCTGCCCACGCCACTCTCACGGGGGGAGAGGTCAATGTCCTTCGGAGCCACGGGACTGGCCAAGGAGAAGTGCTGAAGGATGGTGGTAAAGAAGAGGAATAATTCACTCCGGGCGATTCCTTCACCGAGACAGATGCGCTTCCCTGTGGGCACAGAAGAGCAGCCTGTGGGTGCTGGGACAGGGCAGAGTCTTGGCCTGGCCTCATCCTTACACCCAGATGCCTGTGTCCTTCAGATGGAATGAACTATAAACCGGAGATTAGGGGTACACCTTTTTTGGGGGGTCCTGGTCCTTCTGACGCTGGGAGGAGAAGTTGAGGTGGGTGTCCTGTGCGCATTTCTCTACTTCTTTTGTGCCCACCCTGGGATTTGAACTCAGAGCCTAGGCACTGTGCCTCAGCAGTTCTCACTCAAGGCTGGTGCTCTACCATTTGAGTCACAGCTCCACCTCTGGCTTTTTTTGGTGGCTCATTGGAGAAGAGTTTCACAGACTGGTCTGCCTGGGCTGGATCTGAACTGTGATCCTCAGATCTCAGCCTCTTGAGGAGCAAGGACGACAGGCGTGAACCTCTGGTACCCGGCCCACGTTCATTTCATTGTCCATTTTGTTACATTTCTAAAGGGGTCAGTGGTCCATAGGAGATAAAGACACATTTGTAGGTGAAGTGGGCAGATGTGAGGGTCTACATATAATATACATTTCTGAGTTAACATTGTGTGTGTGTGTGTGTGTGTGTGTGTCCCAGGGCTTGAACTCAAGGCCTGGGTGCTGTGTCTGAGCTTTTGTGCTCAAGGCTGGTACTTCTGGCTTTGTTTTTTTTTGGGGGGGGGAGTTTATTGAAGATAAGAGTCTCAAGGACTTTCCTGCCCAAGCTGGCCTTGAATCGTGATCCTCATATCTCAGCCTCCTGAGTAGCTGGGCTTACAGGTGAATGCACCGACACCCAGCTGAAAAGTAGGTTTTATAGACTGTTAGCTCAACATTGGTTCCCATGAGGAATCCTAATGTGGGTGGGGTGGGTGGGGAATCATGCCTGCGTGGGCAAGGGTCCAACATCCTTTGGCACCTATAGAATGGAAGAGGCAGGTGGTGGGGAGGGCTCAGGCAGGCCCTTCCCCAGGAACTGGTTCTGGGACTGGCTTTTCTCCCTTCTTTTTTCCTTGAGGCTATTTGTACACCCTTGATATATCCTTGGCTCTAACAATTTGTTAGTTCCGTCTATCTATCTGCAGGAGGGAGCCTCTGTTTTTCTTTTTGTTGTTGTGATCCTTGGTGGTGGTGGTAGTGGTGGTGATGGTGATAGTGTGTATGTACCAGACCTGGCACTTGAACTCAAGGCCTGGCCACTGTCCCTGATCTTTTTTCTTCATGCTAGTGCTCTACAACTTGAGCCACAGCTCCACTTCTGGCTTCTGGCTGGTTCATTGGAGATAAGAGTCTCAAGGATTTTCCTACCCTGGCTGGCTTTGAACTGTGATCCTCAGATCTCAGCTTCCTGAGTAGCTAGGGTGACTGGTGCCTGGCCCCAAGATGTGTCTTTAGGACATAATCTAACCTCTCAAGTCCCCTCACCAGCTTGTAGTGCAGACAGAATGGGGATGGTTCAGACTAAGCAGCTAGAATATGCTATATGCTCAATAAACAAGCACCTGCTGTTGCCTGTCTCAGGAAGAGGGTGGAGCCTGCCCTCTGGTGTCCGGGAAAGGAATGGAGGATTCCACTTACCAATGGAAAAAGGCATGAAGGCATCATTCTTCTTCAGCGCCCCGTTGGCATCCAGAAAGTGGTCAGGGTTGAACTCATCTGGCTTTGCAAAGTAGTGTGGGTCATGGAGAGCAGAACTCAGGATGGGGTAGACTTCAGTGTTCTGGAAAAGGTTACAAGATCAAAGATATTGCTCTTTCTGGGACTGGACTGGAGGTGTGGTTTTGGCTGTACAGCACCTGCCTAGCCAGCCTAAAACCAAAACCAAGTTCAAACGCCAGTAGCATCAAATATAATTAAGTTTAACAAGGAAAAATGGGACTGTGTTGGGAAAAAAGTAGCAACAGGTTGAGATAGAAGGTTAAGGACAGAAGAGGTAACCTGGGCACCTGTAGTTCAAACCCTTATTCCTAGCTACTCAGGAGGCTGAGATCTAGAGGATCTCAGTTTGAAGCCAGTCCAGACAGGCAACTCCATGAAACTCTTATCTTCTGTGGTTCAAGTGGTAGAGCACCAGCCTTGAACATAAAAGCTCAGGAGCAGCTCCCAGGCACTGAGTTCAAGATGAAGAAAAAGGAGGAGGAGACAGAGGAGGAGGAGAAGAAGGGAAGGGGAAGGAGAAAAGGAAGGAGAAGGAGGAGAATAAGAAGAATGAATGGGGGGAGAAGATGGAAGAGAAAGAAGAGGAGGAAGAGGAAGAGAAGGACAGGAAAAAGAAGGGTAAAGAGAAGACAAAGGAGGAAGAAGAGGAGAAAAAGAAAGAGGAGGACGAGGAAAGAGGAGAAGGAGGAGGAGAAAAAGAAAGAGGAGGAAGAGGAAAGAGGAGGAGGAGGAGGAAGGGGAGAAGGAGAAAAAAGGAGGAGGAAGAGGAGGAGGAGGAAGAAGAGGAGGAAGAGGAGGAGGAGGAGGAGGACAAAAAGACAGAGAGGGAGAGGAGGAGGAGATGGGGGTGGGTTCCAGTGGCTCACACTTGTAATCCTAGATACTCAGGAGGCTGAGATCTAAGGATTATGGTTCAAGGCCATCCCAGGAAGAAAAGTTCCTGTGAGATTCTTACCTCCAGTGAACCAGAAAACTGGAAGTGGAGCTCTGGCTCAAAGTGGTAAAGTCGGGCTGGGAAGGTGGCTCAGTGGTAGAGTGCTTGCCTTGCATGCATGAGGCCCTGGGTTGGATTCCTCAACACCACATAAGCAGAAAAAAGCCAGAAGTGGCGCTGTGGCTCAAGTGGTAGGGTGCTAGCCTTGAGCAAAGAAGCTCAGGGACAGTGCCCAGGCCCTGAGTTCAAGACCCATGACTGACAAAATGAGGAGAAGGAGGAGGAGGAGGAGGCGGCGGTGGCAGGGGAGGAGGAGGAGGAGGAGAAAGGGAAAGGAATTGGAGGGGAGGGGCCCAGCCTGCCTCACCTTGGGGATGATGTACCCTCGGAACTCAGTGTCTTTGGTGACCACATGAGGCAGCCCGATAGGGAGGAGGTCAGAGAACCTCTGGATCTCGTGGATGACAGCGTCGGTGTAGGGCATTTTGGTGCGGTCATCGAGGGCTGGCGGGCGGTGAAGGCCAACGACCTCCTTGATTTCCTTTTGGACTCTCTCTGCACAGACAAGGGGGACAGTGAGCCGCACCTCGTGGAGACACTGCAGCGAGGACACTGTTTCCCGAGTGTTCATGACGTCATGACAACCTGCAGCGAGTAGCTCCGTGATCGCTGCCCTCAGCACAGTCCTCTAGGGGACAGGGCAGGGGGAGACACAGCAAGAATTCACAGCATGTCACAACATAAAAGTGCAAGCCCTTGGGTACCTCATAGATGAGTCAGTGAGTAGACGGGTGAATTAATTAATGGATGAGTGAATTAATTAATCAATCAATGAGCAGATGGATGGGAGTGGATGGATGGATGGGTGAGTGAATGGAGGGTTGGGTGGATGGATGGATGGGTGAGTGAATAGATGAGTAGATGAATGGATGAGTGGATGGATGAGTAGATGCATGGGTTGATGACTAGATGAGTGAATAGGTAAGTAGATAAGTAGACTAGATAGATGGGTGGATGGATGGATGGATGGATGGATGGATAAATGCATAGATGGATGGATAATGAATGTTGTGGGTAGACAGATGGATATCTGGATTGGTAAATGGATAGATGCATAGACAGATTGATGGATGGATGGATGGATGGATAGATAAATGGGTGGCTTGTTGTATTGGTATATGGATGGAAGGAATGGTAGATAGATCAATGAATGGGTGGATAGATGTATGCATACAAGGATGGATGGACAGATAGGTAGATGGATGTATGTAGGCATGGGTGGATGAACCAGTAGATAGATGGACAGATGGGTAGCTCAATCTTTAAACAATGGGACAAAGGAGTGGAAGAAGGAATCAACAATTCTTTCTTTGCCCACCAGAGGACAGGCTTAGTTAAAAGGTCGTCCACAGCCTGCAGAGATGCTGGAATAAGAGGCCAGCACCTCTCCCATGCCTTGCCCACCTCTGCAGGGCACAGAGGCTCCGCAGGCCTCGCCGATCGGCTGCCTTACCTGCAATGTGGGGGAACTTCATCAAGATGAGGAAGCCGTAGCGCAGGGTGGTGCTGCTGGTCTCGGTGCCCGCAAAGAAGAGTGAGAGCAAGGTGAGGATGAGATTCCGGTCGGTGAACTCGGTATGGGGAGTGGATTTCTCCTGGGTTAGAGGAAGGGGGGATGAGGGAGTTTGGGGAGATGGGGACTGCAAATGGGGGAAGGTGCACAGAGTCTCTGGGAGCCCTCTCTGTTGGGGGGGGGCTCATGCTATTTCACCCACTTTGCATTCCTTTGTTCTGACCACATTGAACCATTTAATTCTGTCTCTGGCTCTCATCCCTCCATCTCATGCTCTCCTGTTCTTTAGTATGCTTCTCACGGATATATATTTGTAAGAAGCATATAGAGGTGATGGACGGCGGGGCGGGGGGTACATCTCTTTTTCTTTCCTTTTCTTTTCTTTTTTTTTTGTCAGTCATGGGGCTTGAACTCTGGGCCTGGGCACTGTCCCTGAGCTTTCCAGCTCAAGGCAAGTGCACTGCCACTTGAGCCACAGCGCCATTTCCCACTTTCAGATGGTTAATTGGAGATAAGAGTCTCAGACTTCCCTGCCCAGGCTGGCTTTGAACTGTGATCCTCAGATCTCAGTCTCCTGAGTACCTAGGATTACAGGCGTGAGCCACCAGGCCTAGCTAGTGCCTTTCTTTCTCTTTCTTTCTTTCTTCTTTCCTTCCTTCCTTCCTTTCCTTCCTTCCTTCTTTCTTTCTTTCTCTCTTTCTTTTTGTCAGTCATGGGGCCTGAACTCTGGACCTGGGCTCTGTCCCTCAACTTTACCACTCAAGGCTACCGCTCTACCACTTGAGCCACAGTGCCACTTCTCACTTTTTCTGCTTATGTGGTACTGAGGAATGGAACCCAAGGCTTCATATATGCTAGGCAACCACTCTACCACTAAGCCACATTCCCAGCCCAATGACTACATTTCTTTTTAAACACTGTTACCCCCTCCCTCATTTTCTCCTGCTTACTCCTCCCTACACCCCTTTCTGTTTCTCACTTTTTGTCTCCCATTCTCTTTCTGCATCTGTGGGTCTTTTTACATGGTTGTTTTTTGTTTGTTTGTTTGTTTGGTCCAGTCGTGCGGCCTGAGCTCTGGGCCTGGGCGCTGTCTCTTGGCTCTTCAGCTCAAGGCTAGTGCTCTACCACTTGAGCCACAGTGCTACTTCTGGCTTTTTTTTCTGCTTATGTGGTGCTAAGGAATCGAACCCAGCGCCTCATGCATGCAAGGCAAGCACTCTACCACTGAGCCACCTTCCCAGCCCGGTTGTTGGTTTTTTTTTTTTTTTTGCCTTACCATGCACATCTTCCTCTGACAGTCCTCTTCTCTGGATGGATGGATGGATGGATGGATGGATGGATGGATGGATGGATGGATGGATGGATGGATGGATGGATAGATGGGTGGGTGGATGGATAGATGGATGGATGGATGGATGGATGGATGGATGGATGGATGGGTGGGTGGATGGATGGATGGATGGATGGGTGGGTGGATAGGTGGATAAGTGAATGAATGGGTGGAGGGTGGGTAAGTGGGTGGATGATGGATATGAGTGAATAGATGGATATTGTTTAGAGGAATGGATGGGCATGGGTGGATGCATTGATGGATAAAAGAGTGGTTGGGTAGATAAATGGATGGGAGGTTAATGTGTGGGTAAGTGAATGGATGGAGAAAGTGGAAGATGGATGGTGAATGAGTAGATGGGTGTTGGGTAGATGGATGATAGATAGTGGGTGGAGGCCTTGGTGGATGGATGGGTGGATGGGTGGATAATGGATGTCTGGATTGATCCTTCTGTCCCTTCCTTATCATCCTATCTCTGTCCTCTCCACTCTCTGCTCTTCCTCTCCTCCATTTCCTTTCCTCTCTAGCTGCCACCCTTTTCCCGTGGCGCCTACTTTGTCCATGCGCAGGAGGTAGGTGTCGATGAAGTCTCTCGGCATGCTGGGGTCCAGGGTTGCCCGGTGCCATTCCACACGCTGGGCAATGAATGCGTTGACCTCCTGCAGGTTTTTGTAGATCTCTCTGTGCTTCCCAGGGAAGTGCTTCATGACACTGGAGAAAAGCTCAAACACCTGCCGGATGCAGGGGCCAGAAGATCCGGGGCGGGGTCAGGGAGGGGCGCTTCATGTGGAACCCTCACTCTTCCCTTCCCTCCCTTTCTCTCTCTCTCTCTCTCACACACACACACACACACACTTCCACATTGTCTTGCACAAGTTACCTCTATTCTGTCTTGTCTTCTTATTCTTAACTCTTCCTATCTCATATCTCTTCTTTTCTTTCCACCTTCCTTTCTTCCTTTCTTCCTTTCTCTTTTTTTCCTTCCTTACTTCCTTTCTTCCTTCCTTTCCACCTTCCTTCTTTTCTTCCTTCTTTTCCACCTTCTTCCCTTCCTTCCTTCCTACCTCCTTTCCTTCTTTTCTTTCCTCCCTTCTTCTTTCCTCTCTGTCTCCCTTCCTTCTTTCCTTCCTTTCCACCTTCCCTTCTTCCTTCCTTCTCCCTGCCTTTCTTCCTTCCTTCTTTCCTCCCTCTTTTTCTTTCTTCCTTCTTTCCTTCCTCCCACCCTCCATTCCTTCCTTTCTACCGTCCTTTCCTTTGTTCTTTTCCTTCCTTCCTCCCTCCCTCACTTTCTTCTTTCTTTCCTTTCTTCATTTTTTTCTTCCTTCTTTTCCTCCTTTCTTCTTTCCTTTCTTTTCTCCCTCCTTCCTTCCTTCCCCTTCCTTTTCCTTCCTTCCTCCCTCTCTCCCTCCTTTTCTTTCTTTCTTTCTTCATTTCTTTCTCTTCCTTCCTTCCTCCTTTCCTTTCTTTCTTTACCTCTCTCTCTCTCTCTCTCTCTCTCTCTCTCTGTTTACCATCTCTCCCTAAATCCAGATCTCAGCCTCCCTGTCTCCCCCTGTGGTTTCTGCCCCTCTTCCATTCCTTTTGAGCCTCCAAAACACAGCCTCTTTTTCCCTTCCACCCTGTGCGGGCCCCTCTACCCCCTTCTCTCCCCTCCCCTCCACACCTGGCTGTAGAAGGAGCTGATGAGCGCAAAGCTCTGATAGAACATGTCCAGGAGATGCAGGAAGTTGCGATCTTTGTAGTCAAATCGTTCTCCAAAGACAATGGAACAGATGATGTTGGCCGTGATGGACTGGAAGATGAAGGTGGGGTCCACAAGTTCCCCTGGGAGGAGGAGAAGGGGCACAGGAGACTGGGGATCTGTTTCCCCCTTTTTCTTTCACTGTCCTGCATTGCTCAGTACTGAACAACTAAAAGAATCTGCCAGGTGCTGGTGACTCATGCCTGTAATCCTAGCTACTCAGGAAGCTGAGATCTGAGGATTGCAGTTCAAAGCCAGCCTGGGCAGGAAAGTCCATGAGACTCTTATCTCCAATAAACCACCAGAAAACCAAAGTGGTGCTGTGGCTCAAGTGGTGGAGCGCTCATCCTGATCTGAAGAGCTGAGTGGCAGCGCCAAGGCCCAGAGATCAAGCCTCACAACTGGCAAAAAAAATCTCTGTCTCTCCTTCCTTGTGTCTCTGTCTGTGGTTCTGTGTGTGTGTGTGTGTGTGTGTGTGTGTGTGTGTGTGTGCGTGTGTCAGTACTAGGCTTGAACTCAAGGACTCTCACCACCCCTTGGCTTTCTTGCTCACAGCTGGAGCTCTATCACCTGAACTATACCTTCATCCCTGCTTTTTTGTCTGTCACAGGGCTGGAACTCAGGCCTGGACACTGTGCTTGAGCTTTCTTGCGTAAGCTAGTGCTCTACCACTTGAGCCACAGGGCCGCTTCTGGTTTTCTGGTGGTTCGTTGGAGATAAGAGTCTCACAGACTTTCCTGATAGGTCTGGCTTTGAACCTGGGTGACAGGGCATGAGCCATTGGTGCCCAGCTCTGGAGTTATTCTTGAACATTATCATCAATTATCAATAATCATGCCTCTTTCCCTGGGTGTCTGTCTCTCACTCCCGTCTTCATCCTTAGCTCTCTGCTCACATGGACAGCTCTGTCTCTCAATTGCTCCCCCCCCAGCCCATCCCCCTCCTCCCTGAGCCTGGGCCTCACCATTGGTTTTCCGCAGCTGCTCCACCAAACACTGCGCCTCCTCCTGGATCCGCTCCTCCACGCTCCGCTTCCCCATCCCAAAATCCCTCATGGTGGCCAGAGAGAACCGCCGAAGGGCCTTCCAGCGCTCCCCGTTGGCAAATACCATACCTGCCCAGGCAGGGAGAAGGGGGAGGGGGCATGGGGTCATGGAGGCAGAAGTTACAGGAGGAAGATCCAAGGAGACCAGGTCCTCCTCTCCCCCTTCCCCCCTTCTCCCCTCCATCCTGCAGGCCCTCACCATAGCCCTGGAAGATTGGCTCCACAGTAGCAACAGTCCCTCGGCCAGAGAAGGCCTCAGCCTGGTCCACCAGGGCCTCCCGGATGGTGTCCGTCCCACACAGCATGACCACCGGCCTTGATCCCAGATACACGGTGAACACATCCCCATACCGTTCTCGAAGCTGCCAAGGCAAGAGTTGCTGCTAGCTCCTTATGAGATGCAGCTCCATTAGATGCAGCCGGCCCCCTGGCTGATGGCTCAGGCCTGTAATCCCAGCTACTCAGGAGGCTGAGATCTGAGGTTCAAAGCCAGTCTACCAGGAAAAGTCCATGAGACTCTTAGCTCTAATGAACCACCAGAAAACCAGAAATGGAGCTGTGGCTCAAAGTAGTAGAGTGCTAGCTTTGAGCACAAACGCTTAGGGACACAGCCCGGGCCCTGAGTTCAGGTCCCATGTCTGACAACAGAGAAAAAGTAGTGATAATAACTAAAGCAAGAAAGGGCTAGAGGTGAGGCCCAAGTGGTAGAGTTTCCTGCACAGAAAAGCATTAGGCTCTTGAGTTTCATTTTTCCTTTTTCCTTCTTTTTCTTTCTTTCTTTTTTTTTTTTTTTTTTGGTCAGTCATGGAGCTTGAACTCTGGGCCTGGGCGCTGTCCCTCAGCTCTTCAGCTCAAGGCAAGCGCTCTACCAATTGAGCCACAACGCCACTTCCAGTTTTCTAGTGGTTTATTGGAGATAAGAGTCTCATAGACTTTTCTGCCCAGGCTGGCTTTGAACCATGATCCTCAGATCTCAGCCTCCTGAGTAGCTAGGATTACAGGCGTGAGCCACCAGCACCCGGCTGAGGCTCTTGAGTGTCAAACTCTAGTACCACCAAATAATAAATATAAAAAATAAATGTAAGATGTAAGTAACTATAAGATAGGCAGTGATTGATCCCTCTGGTGGAATGCTACACAGCCATGAAAAGGATCAGTCTACCGCTATCCCTGACAACAGGGACGAAACTCGAAGAGAGAATGTGGGGTGAAAGCAGAGAGACACAAAAGCCAGATTTGGTTTGTCTTTTGGTGCTATTTACAGGAAGTTCCCACCCAGGTGCAACCAATGCCCCGCAGCAGGATAATGACTAGAATGTGGGAGGTGGCAGGTGATCCCGGAGCGGGCTCTGGTCTTACTTGGTCTTTGTGTTCGGTTACAATCTCATCAAGCTGTGCACTCTTCAGGGTTATGGTCAACTTCAGGCTTGACTCAAATAATCATAGCAATAAGACAGTTGTGGTAGCACATATCTGTAATCCCAAGAAGCTAACTCAAGAAACTAATTCCTGGTTGGACCTTTACTTTTCCCAGTGTAGTTTTGTGTTAGGCCTTCGGTTCCTGGTGCCTGTAGTCACTTCTGCAGCTCAAACACTGGGTGGCGCTCTGCATCTGGATTTTCACCAATTCTGTGTGTGTGTGTGTGTGTGTGTGTGTGTGTGTGTGTGTGTGTGTGTGTGTGTGTCCCAGACCTGGGGCTTGAACTCAGGGTAGGGACACTGTCCCTGAACTTTTATCCTCCAGGCTGGTGCTCTACCACTTGAGCCACAGCTCCACTTCCAGCTTTTTGGTAGTTTGTTGGAGATGAGACTGAGAGTCTCACAGTCATTCCTGCCTGCGTTGGCTTTGAACTGCGATCCTCTAGATCTCAGCCTCCTGAGTAGTGGGATGACAGGCGTGAGCCACTGGCATTCGACTGGTTTTCCCCAACATTTCAACCACTGTGTGTCAATTTTAGGAGAATGCCCACCTTCTCTACATGGCCACGATGTGCAAAACTCGTTTTGCTTATCAAGTTCAATTCATATGATTCATGGGTTGTGTTGTTGATACCATTGGGGTTTTGTTGCTGTGTTGCTTTTATGCCTCCACAGGAAAACATGCAGCTGTTCTGATCATCTTATTCCACCCCCAGAAACCCAAAATCCATGTCCTTGCTACATGGAAGATGCATTCCTGCCCTCCCACGAGCCTGACTCATTCCAGCATCAACACAAATACCTGAAAGTCCAGAGTGTTCGCTGGGTGCCGGCAGCTCACATCTGTCATCCCAGCTACTCAGGAGACTGAGATCTGGAGGATGGAGGTTCAAAGCCAGCCTGAGCTTGGAACGATCATCTGGCAAAAGCCATTGTTAGTTATAAACCTCTTGACTTTGCCAAGTTCTCAGCCTCGAGCGTTTTGTGATATCAACAGGAAACAAAGACACCTGCGAGACACCGTCTTGCCCACCCTCTGAGGCCACTCTGCTGCTTCCATGACCTTTGGCATTGGCTAGGCCAAGTTCTTGCTCTACCATCACCATTGAATGGCTGCCTCATCACCATGGGTGGACAGAAACCCACTCTTCCATGCACCTCAGCCTTCTCGGGATCAGCTCCTCCAGAATGGCTTCTTCTTCGGGATCATCCTCGCCCCCTCATCCAGTTTTCGAGGCTCTGTTCAAGTTCCATCTCTCTCTTTTTTGTAATCAGTCATAGGGCTCGAACTTGGGGCCAGGGCGCTGTCCATCAGTTCTTTTGCTCATGGCTAGTGCTCTACCAATTTGAGCCGCAGCACCGCTTCTGGTTTTCTGGTGGTCCACCATCTCGTGGACTTTCCTGGCCAGACTGGCTTTGAACTGTGATCCTGTAAATCTCAGCCTCCTGAGTAGCTAGGATGACCGACACCTAGCTTTCAGAAACCCTCTGCATCTTCATGTTCTAGTAGCAGGGTGTTTGTTCTCTTGGCCTCTCTGATAAGCACAAAACTACATGTTTAAAACACTGGAGGAGCCAAGCCTGGTGACACACTCCTGTAATCCCAGCGCTCAGGAGGCCAAAACAGGAGCAATGGGAGCTCAAGGCTAACCCTGTTTCCTTAAAAGTATAAATAAATCAAATAAAGATATAACTCCAAATCTCAGGAGTAGAGCACTTGCCTGGCATGCGCTCTACAAAAAGAATACAATGGAATGGAATGGCTCTTCTGGGCTCTGTTCTGTGCTGGCCCCGCTCATCAGCTCATCAGGTTAATTTGGACAGGCAGTAGACCCGCCCCTTCCCCCGCCCTCCACTGACCTCCCTTTA
>NW_012267465.1:206118-207614 GCF_000151885.1 Dipodomys ordii
CCTGTAAATCTTAGTGCTCAGGCGGCTGAGATCTGAGGATCAGGGTTCAAAGCCAGCCTGGACAAGGAAAACTCCATGAGACCCTTATCCCCAATGAACCACCAAAAAGCCACACGTGGAGCTGTGGCTCAAATAGTAGAACTCTAGCCTTGAGTGAAAGAGCTCAGGAGCAGCACCCAGGCCCTGAGTTCAAGCCCCAGGACCAGCACACTAAAAACAGTGGGAATGTGGTGAGGGGTGGGGGTGGAGAGTAGACACAGAATCTTCTTGCAGTGTTCAGCAAAATCAGGGACAGCTGAGTTGTGGCCCAGTGATCCTCGAGAAAAGCAAATAACAAGCAGCCGTCCACGTAAGGGTGAGATATGACCTTATATAACTTTGGAGGACTTTCCTGACCTCAGGACCTTGCTCCCGGCTATGCTGGGTGATATGGCAGTGAACATGGGCCCCAGGCTTTGTGTCAGGAAGAGTATGAAGTGCTTAACACAGTACCTCTCTGAAGACTCTTATTCTGGAAGAGAGTTTGTCATCCCCTCCGTTTTCCAGATGGAGGGCAGCGGAGTCCAGGTGTCATTACAGAGTGGCTTAATGCCACAAGGTTTGACATGGAAGCCCCTGGCCAGACTCGGCTGTGAAACATGGCCAAGGTGACTGGACCCATACCATTGAAATTTTATTTTTTGGTCCATCGTGGGGCTTGAACTCTGGGCCTGGGTGCTGTCCCTCAGCTCTTTAGCACAAGGCTAGTGCTCTACCACTTGAGCCACAGCACCATTTCTAGTTTTCTGGAAATTTATTGGAGCTAAGAGTCTCATGGACTCTCCTGCCCAGGCTGGCTTTGAACCATGATCCTCAGATCTCAGCCTCCTGAGTTGCTAGGATGACAGGTATGAGCCACGGGTCCCTGGCTAGAATTTTTTCAATTTAATTAAAATGATGCTGAGAGCCCAGTGCTGGTGGCTCACTAGCTACTCAGGAGGCTGAGATCTGAGGATCGAGGTTCAAAGCCAGTCTGAACAGGAAAGTCTATGCGATTCTAATTTCCAATGAACTATCAGAAAACTAGAAGTGGCACTGTGGTTCAAAGTGACTGAGCTAATATTAGCCTTGAGCATAAAAGAGCTAAGGGATAGTGCCCAAGCTCCAAGTTCAAGTCCCATGACTGACAAAAAAAAAGATTTCTGAAGAAACTTTAGGATTCTGATTGCCATATGCTTTCACTGCATATCTTAATCTGTGTGTTTCTCTCTCTCACTCTCTCTCCCCCATCTCTCTCCAATCTCTTATGACCTCTGGAGAGCAAGAAAATCCATCCAGGCACAGACAGTGAAAAGTAGACAAAGAAGTTTATGTACACTATTTACACCAGAAAAGGGTCTTGAGACTACCTCGTCCTGGGAAAGATACCCAGAACCAAGAGCAGCCTCAACCACCAAACCTCCAAGCCTCCAATAGGCAGCCTGACCCCCTGACCTTTATTAATTGGTCTGCAAACC
>NW_012267465.1:207664-229106 GCF_000151885.1 Dipodomys ordii
TGGGTGTTGGGTAGATGGATGATAGATAGTGGGTGGAGGCCTTGGTGGATGGATGGGTGGATGGGTGGATAATGGATGTCTGGATTGATCCTTCTCTTCCTTCCTTATCACCCTATCTCTATCCTCTCCACTCTCTGCTCTTCCTCTCCTCCATTTTCTTTCCTCTCTAGCTGCCACCCTTTTCCCGTGGCACCTACTTTGTCCATGCGCAGGAGGTAGGTGTCGATGAAGTCTCTCGGTATGCTGGGGTCCAGGGTTGCCCGGTGCCATTCCACACGCTGGGCAATGAATGCATTGACCTCCTGCAGATTTTTGTAGATCTCTCTGTGCTTCCCAGGGAAGTGCTTCATGACACTGGAGAAAAGCTCAAACACCTGCCGGATGCAGGGGCCAGAAGATCCAGGGCAGGGTCAGGGAGGGGCGCTTCATGTGGAACCCTCTCTCCCCCCTTCCCTCCCTTTCCCCTCTCTCTCTCTCTCTCTCTCACACACACACACACACACACATCCACATTGTCTTGCACAACTTACCTCTATTCTGTCTTGTCTTCTTATACTTAACACTTCCTATCTTCTTCTTTCCTTTCTTTGCCAAGCTCTCATTCTCTTTTCATCTCTGTGACTCTCAGCTGGCTTTCCTCTTTCTTCCTTTCCACCTTTCTTCCTTCTTTCCTTCCTTCCTCCCTTTCTTCCTTCCTTCCCTTCTTTACGTTCTTTCCATTTTCCTTCCCTGGTTCATTCCTTCCTTCCTCCTTCCCTTGCTTTCTTCCTCCTTTCTTTCCTTCTTCCTTTTTTCCTTCCTTCCTTTTCTCCTTCCTTCTTTCCTTCCTTTTCACCTTCATTCCTCCCTCCCTTCCTCCCTCCTTTCCCTCTCTCTTTCTTCCTTCTTTTCTTTATCTCTCTCCTGCTCTCTCTGTTCACCATCTCTCCCTAAATCCAGATCTCAGCCTCCCTGTCTCCCCCTGTAGTTTCTGCCCCTCTTCCATTCCTTTTGAGCCTCCAAAACACAGCCTCCTTTTCCCTTCCACCCTGTGCGGGCCCCTCTGCCCCCTTCTCTCCCCTCCCCTCCACACCTGGCTGTAGAAGGAGCTGATGAGTGCGAAGCTCTGATAGAACATGTCCAGGAGGTGCAGGAAGTTGCGATCTTTGTAGTCAAATCGTTCTCCAAAGACAATGGAACAGATGATGTTGGCCGTGATGGACTGGAAGAGGAAGGTGGGGTCCACAAGTTCCCCTGGGAGGAAAAGTGGGGGGGCACAAGAGTCTGGGGATCAGCTTTCCTCCTCTGTGTGTGACTTTTCTGCATTGCTCAGTACTGAGCATTTTTTAAATATCTGTCTCTCAAGCTGGGCGCTGGTGGCTCACGCCTGTAATCCTAGCTACTCAGGAGGCTGAGATCTGAGGATCGCTGTTCAAAGCCAGCCCAGGCAGGAGAGACCTTGAGACTCCTATCTCCAATAAACCACCAGAAAACCGGAAGTGACGCTGTAGCTCAAGTGGTAGAGCGCTCGCCTTAAGCTGAAGAGCTGAGGGACAGCGCCCAGGCCCAGAGTTCAAGCCCCACAACAGACCAAAAAAAAAAAAAAAATTTGTCTCTCCTTCCCTGTTTCTCTGCGTGTGTCACTCTGGTTTTTTGTGTTTTGTGTGTGTGTGTGTGTGTGTGTGTGTGTTGTGTGTGTGTGTGTGTGTGCTATTGAGGCTTGAAGTCAAGGCCTCTCACCATCCCTTGGCTTTCTTGTTCACAGCTGGAGCTCTATCACTTGAACCATGCCTCCATCTCTGCTTTTTTTGTTGGCCCTAGGGCTTGAACTCCAAGCCTGAGCTCTTTTGCTCAAGGCTAGCACTCTACCACTTTGAGTCACAACACTACTTCCAGTTTTCTGGTGGCTCATTGGAGATAAGAATCTCACAGACTTTCCTGATGGACATGGCTTTAGATGGTAAATCCTCAGATCTCCGCTTCCTGCATAGCTAGGATGACAGGCATGAATCACCTGCACCCTGCTGCATCTCTGCTTGTTTGCTGGCTCGCTGGAAATGAGTGTCTCACAGATGTTTCTATCCTGGCTGGCTTCAAATTGCAATCCTCAGATCTTGGCCTCCTGAGTATAGCTAAGCTGATAAGGCAGGAGCCACCAGCGCCCAGCACTTGAGTCATTCTTGAACATAATCATTAATAATCAATAGTCATGGGGGGTCCATCTGTCTGTCTGTCTGTCTGTCTGTGTATCTCTCATTCTCGTCTTCATCCTTAGCTCTCTGCTCACATGGACAGCTCTGTCTCTCAATTGCCCCCCCCCAGCCCATCCTCCTCCTCCCTGGGCCTGGGCCTCACCATTGGTTTTCTGCAGCTCCTCCACCAAACACTGCGCCTCCTCCTGGATCCGCTCCTCCACGCTCCGCTTCCCCATCCCAAAATCCCTCATGGTAGCCAGAGAGAACCGCCGAAGGGCCTTCCAGCGCTCCCCATTGGCAAATATCATACCTGCCCAGGCAGGGAGAAGGGGGAAGGGGGAGGGGGGCATAGGGTCATGGAGGCAGGAGTTACAGGAAGAAGATCCAAGGAGACCAGGCCCTCCTCTTCCCCCTTCCCCCCTTCTCCCCTACATCCTGCAGGCCCTCACCATAGTCCTGGAAGATTGGCTGAATGCTGGCAATCGTCCCTCGGCCAGAGAAGGCCTCAGCCTGGTCCACCAGGGCCTCCCGGATGGTGTCCGCCCCGCACAGCATGACCACTGGCCTTGATCCCAGATACACGGTGAACACATCCCCATACCGTTCTCGAAGCTGCCAAGGCAAGAGTTGCTGCTAGCTCCTTATGAAACTGTTCAAACCATTAGATGCAGCCAGCCCCCTGGCTGATGGCTCAGGCCTGTAATCCCAGATACTCAGGAGGCTGAGATCTGAGGATTGTGGGTTGAAGCCAGCCCAGGCAGCAAAGTCCATGAGACTCTGAGCTCTAATGAACCACCAGCAAATCAGAAATGGAGCTGTGGCTCAAAGTAGTAGAGTGCTAGACTTGAGCACAAAAGCTCAGGGACCGTGCTCAGGTCCTGAGTTCAAGCCCCATGACTGAGAAAAAATAGTAATAATAACAAAAGCAAAAAAAAGGGCTGTATGTGAGGCCCAAGTGGTAGAGTGTCCTGCAGAGCAAAGCATGAGGCTCTTGAGTTTCAAACCCTAGTACCACCAAAAAGATAAATATAGCAAATGAACATAAGATACATATAATTATAAGACAGGCAGTGATTGATCCCTGGGGTGGAATGTTACACAATGAAAAGGATCAGTCTACCACTGACAACAGGGATGGAATTCGAAGAGAGAATATGGGGTGAAAGCAGCGAGACACAAAAACCCCATTTGGTTTTTCTTTCAGTGCTACTTACAGGAAGTAGCAGCAGGATAATGACTAGAATGTGGGAGGTGGCAGGTGATCCCGGAGCGGGCTCTGGTCTTACTTGGTCTGTGTGTTCTGTTACAATCTCCTCAGGCTGTGCACTCTTCAGGGTGATGTTCAACTTCACTTTTGTTGTTGTTGTTATTGTCAGTCATGGGGCTTGAACTCAGGGCTTGGGCACTGTCCCTGCGCTCTTAGCTGAAGGCAAGTGCTCTACCACCTAAGCCACAGCACCACTTCTAGTTTTCTAGTGGTTTATTAGAGATAAGTGTCTCACAGACTTTCCTGCTCAGGCTGGCTTTGAACCGTGATCCTCAGATCTCAGTCTCCTGAGTAGCTAGGATGACAGGCTCACACCAGCACCCGGCTCAACTTCACTCTTGACTCAAATAATCATAGTAATAAGCCTGGTAGTGCCTATCTGTAATCCCAGCACTCACTCAAGAAGCTAACTCCTGGGAGGTATGGGAAGGGGAAACAAAGGAAGAGGCAACAATGCTTGATAAGAATGTACTCATTACCTTGCCCATGTAATTGTAACCCCTCTGGTTGGATCTTTACTTTTACCAGTCTGGTTTAGTGTGAGGCCTTCGGCTCCTAGAGGCTGTAGTCTCGTCTGCAGCTCAAACACTGGGTTTTCACCAATTCTCTGTGTGTATGCACATGTGTGTGCATGCATGCATGCATGTGTGTTCACATGCATGCAAAGCCTAGGGCTTGAACTGAGGGCCTAGGCACTGTCTCTGAGCGTTTATGCTCTAGACTGGCGCTCTACCACTTGAGCCACAGCTCCACTTGCAGCGATTTTGCTGATTCATTGGAGGTAAGAGTCTCACAGTCTCTCCTGCCTGGGTTGGCTTTGAACCACGATCCTCTAGATCTCAGCTAGGAAGACAGCCGTGAGCCACTGGCATCTGGCTGGTTTTCCCCAACATTTCAACCACTGTGTGTCAACTTTAGGAGAATGCCCACCTTCTCTACATGGCCACGATGTGCAAAACTCGTTTTGCTTATCAAGTTCAATTCATATGATTCATGCGTTGTGTTGTTGATACCATCGGGGTTTTGTTGCTGTGTTGCTTTTATGCCTCCAAGGAAAACACGCAGCTGTTCTGATCATCTTATTCCAAAATCCATGTCCTTGCTACATGGAAGATGCATTCCTGCCCTCCCACGAGCATGACTCATTCCAGCATCGACACAAACATCTGAAAGTCCAGAGTGTTCGCTGGGTGCCGGCAGCTCACATCTGTCATCCCAGCTACCCAGAAGACTGAGATCTAGAGGATGGAGGTTCAAAGCCAGCCTGATCTTGGGATGAGATCATCTGGCAAAAGCCATTGTTAGTTATAAACCTCTTGACTTTGCCAAGTTCTCAGCCTCAAGCATTTTGTGATATCAACAGGAAACAAAGACACCTGCGAGACACCGTCTTGCCCACCCTCTGAGGCCACTCTGCTGCTTCCATGACCTTTGGCATTGGCTAGGCCAAGTTCTTGCTCTACCATCACCATTGAATGGCTGCCTCATCACCATGGGTGGACAGAAACCCACTCTTCCATGCACCTCAGCCTTCTCGGGATCAGCTCCTCCAGAATGGCTTCTTCTTCGGGATCATCCTCGCCCCCTCATCCAGTTTTAGAGGCTCTGTTTAACTTCCATCTCCCTTTTTTTTGTTGGACATGGAGCTTGAACTCTGGGCCTGGGTGCTGTCCTTCAGTTATTTTGCTCAAGGCCAACACTCTACCACTTTGAGGCACAGCGCCACTTCCAGTTTTCTGGTGATTTATTGGAGATAATGAGTCTCACAGACTTTCCTGCCTGGGCTGGCTTTGAACCACAATCCTCAGTTCTCAGCCTCTTGAGTAATTAGGATGACAGGCGTGAGCCTCTGGCACCCAGCTTTAAGTCCCATCTCTTACAGAAACCCTTCCTGGACCTTTGTGTTCTAACAGCAGAGTGTTCTCTTGGACTCTCTTATAAGCACAAAAGCACGTGTTTGAAACACTGGAGGAGCCAAGCATGGTGACACACTCCTGTAATCCCAACCCTCAGGAGGCAAAAACAGGAACAATGTGAACTCAAGGCTAACCCTGTTTCATTAAGAAGAAAAAATATAAAAATCCAGTGCTCAGGGGTAGAGCTCTTGCCTGGCATGAGCAAAGCTCTGGGTTTTATACTCGACACTGCAAAAAGAATACAATAAAAATGCAATGGCTCTTCTGGGCTCTATTCTGTGCTGGACCCCCTCATCAGGCTTTTATTGACAGGCAGTAGACCCGCCCCTTCCCCCGCCCTCCACTGACCTCCCTTTAGTCCTGACACCAACTCCTGCCAGACTTTGCTCACCCTTGTGGATCACAACAAAACCGATTCGGCTGTTACTTCCACCCTGTTTCTTTGTTTGTCTCTCTCTTCCAGGATATGTACCCAAGGACATAGCAAAGGGTGACAGAGGAAAGTACAAGTTGACACCCCGACACCCTGTCTGGGAACAGTAGCCCCCCAGAACTTTCCAACAGAGCAAGATTGCTTCTGACAACCTAACCACCATCCATCATGCTTCAGGATCCTGCCTTGGACTCCTCACTCTTCCCCCCCCCCGCCCCGCCCAACCCCTGCTTCTGGAGAGGGGTCCTCACTCTCTCTGCTGTCTGATCCCCACTTCCCTTCCTGTCCAGGCAGAGGACCCTCCCCACCACCTATATCCCAGGCTCCGTCCAGCCCTGTCTCACCTGCAGGAAAGATTTCAGGAGCCCGTGTCTATCCATTTGCAGAACATTCCCCAACAAGGGCAGAGGCCGGGGCCCTGGAGGGAGGTGGCCACGGGCCTTTGAGCCAGCCCTGAGCAGGAGGAGGAGGAGGCCAGTGAGGAGCACCAGGGACAGGAGGACGCTGAGCTCCATGATCCTGGGCTGGGTGGCGTCCACTTCAGCCCAGCCTTGAACTTGCCCTTTTATTCTGATCAAGTCTCCTCACCCAGTTGGCCACGCCTCCCCTTCCCGCCTTTTCCCTCCCCCCCCTTGTCCCCAAGTGCCAGCTCAGGGGAGGGGTGCAGGCTCCTCTGCTTCCTGCCCAGCCAGCCTGGCCACTCTGCTCCCCCCACCTCAGCCCTAGAAACCATTTGGCAGAGGTGCACGAGTGTGAGTGAGTGTGTGTGCACATGTGTGTTTGTGTGAATGGGGGAGTGTGTGTGTGTGTCCAAGCCTGGGCGGGAGCTCCTGTAGTAAAGGCATCTGCTTTACCATGCCGAAGGTGTGTTTGCCTTAGTTGAGCTTGTGGAGGGGGTCGTTTGTGTGAGATCCAGGTGTGTGTGTGTGTATGTGTGTTTGTGCATGCACCTATGCACGTGCAAGTTGTGCCCCAGCCCCACCGTACCCCCATTCACCCAAGGCCCCCCTGGAGACCCATGGGCTCTTCCCAGGGTCTGCTCCCACTGGGAGTTCAAGAGTTGTAAGGCCCACAGGTAGAGGGGCCAGAAGGGACACTGAGGCAGCCAGTCAGATGTGGGGTCCTTGGGTCTCTGACTTCTGCTGAGAGGGAGGGAAGGGGTCCCCCTGCCCACCCTGGTGTCTGCAGTGGGGGTACTTCTTGCTTCCTCTCTCTCTCTTCTCTCCTTCTTCTCCCTCTCTCTGCTTCTTTGTCTGTCTGTTTCTTTTTGTGTCTTTCTCTCTCTGTGTCTCTTGTCTCTCTGTTTGTCTGTCTTTCTGTGTCTCCCTGTCTCTGTCTCTTTGTGTTTCTCTGTCTTTCTGTCTCTGTCTCTCTGTGTCTCTCTCTGTCTCTTTTTGTTTCTCTGTTGCTCTGTCTCTCTGTCTCTGTCTCTCTCTGATTCTCTGTCTGTGTGTCTCTCTAATCTGTCTTTCTCCGTGTCTCTTTCTCTATGTCTCTGTCTCTGTTTCTCTGTCTCTACATTTGTCTCCCTCTATTTCTCTACCTCTGTCTGTGGGTCACTATGTATCTGTCTCTGTTTCTCTCTCAGACCCCAGGCTTCAGATGCACAAGGACTATGCCGTGCCTCATTCAATGTTCGGCAGGTGCAGCCAAGGCTGAGTTCACAGTGGATGGAAGTGCACCTGGCCCCTGGAGCCTGCCGAGGGCTTTTCTCCCAGCACTGCAGAAGAGCAAGCAATGGGGAGAGGAGGGGAAAGTGTGCCAGCCCACTCCCACAACAATGCCATTCATCCATTCCCCGGGGCAGAGCCTCGGGTCCCCAGCACGTTTTAGAGATCTCACTTTGTCCCCTTGGACAGTCAGGACTGGGGATGGAATCACAAACAGGAGGATCACAGCCCAGGCTCGCTGAGGCACACAGCGACACTCCTATCTCACAACAACCTGACAGTGGCTCCCAGGGCAGAGCACTGGCCCAGCAAACATATGAGGTCTTGAATTTGAAACCCCAGTGCTAGACAGCCATTGGTGCTCACACCTGTAAATCTTAGTGCTCAGGCGGCTGAGATCTGAGGATCAGGGTTCAAAGCCAGCCTGGACAAGGAAAACTCCATGAGACCCTTATCCCCAATGAACCACCAAAAAGCCACACGTGGAGCTGTGGCTCAAATGGTAGAGCTCTAGCCTTGAGTGAAAGAGCTCAGGAGCAGCACCCAGGCCCTGAGTTCAAGCCCCAGGACCAGCACACTAAAAACAGTGGGAATGTGGTGAGGGGTGGAGGTGGAGAGTAGACACAGAATCTTCTTGCAGTGTTCAGCAAAGTCGGGGACAGCTGAGTTGCAGCCCAGTGATCCTCGAGAAAAGCAAATAACAAGCAGCCGTCCACTTAAGGGTGAGATATGACTTTATATAATCTTGGAGGACTTTCCTGACCCCAGGACCTTGCTCCCGGCTATGCTGGGTGATATAGCAATGAACATGGGCCCCAGGCTTTGTGTCAGGAAGAGTATGAAGTGCTTAACACAGTACCTCTCTGAAGACTCTCATTCTGGAAGAGAGTTTGTCGTCCCCTCCGTTTTCCACATGGAGGGCAGCAGAGGGAGGTGGAGTCTAGGTGTCATTACAGAGTGGCTTAGGCCAGAACGTTTTACAGGCCAGCCCCTGGGCAGACTCGGCTGCAAAACATGGCCCAGGTGAATGGACCCATACCATTGAAATTTTTTTTTAATGAATTAAACTAATGCCAAGAGTCAGATGCTGGTGGCTTACTAACTACTCAGGAGGCTGAGATCTGAGGATCAAGGTTCAAAGCCAGCGCAGGAAGAAAAGTCTGAGAGACTCCTATCTCCAATGAACCACCAGAAAACCAGAAGTGGCGCTGTGGTTCCAAGTGGCAGGATGTCAGCCTTGAGCATAAAAGAGCTAAGGGACAGCACCCAGGCACCAAGTTCGAGTCCCATTACCAACAGAAAAAGATTTCTGAAGAAATTTTAGGGTTCTGATTACCATATGCTTTCACTGCATGTCTTAATCAGTGTACCTCTCTCACACACACTCTCTCCCCCATCTCTGTCCAATCTCTTTCTCTTTATCTCTATCTTGCTCTGTGTGTGTGTGTGTGTGTGTGTGTGTATCAGGTACAGGTGGAAATAGAGAGAAGTGGAGGCAGAAGTCTGTCAGAGAGAGACTAGAAGTCTCCGCAAACGAGAGGCCAGAGTGAGGCAGAGACCAAAGATCCGGGAATGGAGGAGGAGCCAAAGGGGTTCAAGTTCAGGGTCCAGTGGCTGAGGAACCCACGGGAGCCACTCAAGCACAGGCAGGGCTGGCATCTGTCCAGATGTGTCTTCATGAAGCCCACTCCTAATAAGGTGTCAGCTTTCATTGCTTTCGTGGGCAGCGCATGGCAGGGAGGAAAGCACAAGAGCCCAATTGTGCCATCGCACACACAGGACACTGTGCACACAACAAGCCATGGTCACAAGCAAGATCCTAAATATGTCCACTCTCCTGCCCACACTCGCCTTGAACCTCAGTCCTCGGATCTCAGCCTCCTCAGTGGCTAGGATGACAGTGTGAGCCACTGGCACCTGACAATGTGGATGGGGGGGTTGGTTTTGGTTGTTTTTTTTTTTCTATGTAGAATTTTTTTTCACTTTGATGCATTCCCATTGATCAGTAGTTGCTATTATTTTCTGAGCTATTGAAGTCTTCACTGGAATTGTTCTCTGCCTCAATCTTGATATGTTTCCTCTCTATTTTCTTCTAGCTGTACTTAAGTTTCCAGTCTTTATTTTCTGTTGGTTTTTATACAGGGTAGGATGTAGCTTCAGTCTTCTGAACCCATTGTGAAGGATGGCTTTCTTTCCAATGTGTGTGTGTGTGAGAAAGAGAGAGAGAGAGAGAGAGAGAGAGAATGTATGTCCTGTTGCTGATCAGGGCCTTCTTCACCTTTTGGGGGGTGGTGGGGAGATGAATCACAGAGAGATGGAGAGAAAAGCAGCAGAGCAAGGATGAGAAAGACAGGGTGAGATGCAGAGGGAATGTGGGACAGGCTGAGAGTGGAAGCCAGGCCATGCTCTGGGGACATCCAGGCACCCGCTGCAGAGGTGTCCTGTGGCCCAGCCATGGCTAGAAAATCCTCTCCCTCTCTCTTTGTGTCTCTTTCTCTCACTACCTCAGTGCCTTTTTTTTGTTTTTTTTTCCCCCTAAGGCTTATTCCATTCTCTCCCCACTCCTTTCTCTCCTTCTTCCCTTCCTCTTCCTCCTTCTCCCTTCCTCCTCCTTCTCCTCCTCCTTCTTTCTTGTCCTTTTCTTCCTCCTCCTCTTCATCCTCCTCCACCCTCCTCCTTCTCTCTCTGTCTCTCTCCTTCCTCTTCCCCTCTCTCTTCATCTTCCCCTGCTTCTTTCTCTTAGCAGGAAGCCGTCAAGAACTTCCCTGCTCTGGGCTGGGAAGATGGCTCAGTGGTAGAGCGCTTGCCTTGCATGCCTGAGGCCCTGGATTCGATTCCTCAGCACCACATAAGCAAAAAGAAAAAAGCCGGAAGTGGCGCCGTGGCTCAAGTGGTAGAGCGCTAGCCTTGAGCTGAAGAGCTGAGGGACAGCGCCCAGGCCCAGAGTTCAGGCCCCATGACAGGACCAAAAAAGAGAAAAAGAAAAGGAACTTCCCTGGTCTAGGACTTTGCTCCTGCCTGGGTTGGCATCTGGCACTGGGCCCAGGGCCTCTCCAGCTCAGGCTTTCTGGTTACAAGGTATAAGGTGCTTTACATTGTAACTCACTTAATTTTAACAGAAGCAAGGGCTGGGGATGGGTGGCTCACGTATGGAATCCTAGCTACCCAGCAGACTGACATCTGGGGATTGTGGTTTGAAGCCAGCATGAGCAGGAAAGTCTGTGAAACTCTTATCATCTCCAATTAGCCAGCAAAATTAAAACAGAAGAGCTGTGGCTTCTCACCAAGCCTGATACCCCATGTCCAGGCTCAGCAAACTACCTTCCCTTCTGGGGAATGTGCATGAGTCTAGCTAGCAGGTGGTTTTTCTCCCTGAAGGTGCTGGACAGATTGCTGCATGCGTGAAATGTAAAGTTTACACAGGAAAACAAAAAACTGGCTGTGAGAGCTGCAGGGCTGAGATGGAAGGAGGTGGAAGGAGGTAGAAGGAGACAGAAAGAGGTGGAATTGTGGGAGCCGGCGTAGCAGAGGGCTTCCCCCATGCTGTCATCACCACCCCAACCTGTCCTGCAGGGCATCAACACAGGTGGGTCACTGGGCAGCTTGAGGGGCAGGCTACTGGATATGGAAGGGCAGGAGCTCGGGGTCAGAGAAGAAGAGGCCAAGAACAGTGAGCAGGAAAACAACAGGCTGAAGAAAGGAGATTGTCACTCTTCAGAAAGTTAAAGGACACTCGTGCTCCGGTGGGGAATGCTTGCAAAATGGAAAGAGGAAAAAAAAAAGGCAAAAAACAAAAACGGTTAAAAGATCTGCCACAAAACTACACCAAACAAAAGCGACTAGAGAAAAAGGCCCAACAGACTGCCAAGGTCCTCACCATACAAAGGGTAATGCAGAAGCAGCATGTCCCAGTGGAATGGGTGGAGTGTCCCACTGAGAACTGAAAGGAGGATCTGAAAAGCAAACAAAGATGCTGTGTAAAGGAGCAGCAGGCTGTGAGCAGGCAGTTGAACAACTGAAGGAACTCTTCTGTGCCCCTCGCAGAACACACTTGCAGGTTAAGGAGGCCCTCGAGAAAGAGGTTGGGATCATGAAAGAAAGCTTGAGAGAAAAGGAGGAGGAAAGTCAAAACAAAATGGAAGAAGTCTCCAAGCTCCACACTGAGCTTCAGAGTCCTAAACGAGATGTTAAAGAAATTAGAGACTCCTGAGGTTCAGGGAAACAGCCGTGCTGATCAGGTAGCTCAGGAGGCTGCCCTAAAACCAATGGGCCCTCTAGAGTTACTAGTCATTAAGATTAAAGGTAGAGACATAAAAAACAGTGGTGACAAGTGTGCAAATGAGGAGACTTCCCTTGCAAGAACACGTGGAGAGGGCTGGGAAGGTGGCTCCGTGGTAGAGCACTTGCCTTGCATGCTCCAGGCCCTGGGTTCGATTCCTCAGCACCACGTAAGAAAAAAGCCGGAAGTGGCGCTGTGGCTCAAGTGGTAGAGTGCTAGCCTAGAGCTGAAGAGCTGAGGGACAGCACCCAGGCCCAGAGTTCAGGCCCCACGACCGGACCCCACCAATAAGAAAGAACATGTGGAGAGAGTGTGTATTTGAGGAACCTCAGTGAATTTTGGGAAGTTCACTTCACAGAGGTAAAGCCTGAAAAATATGGGGATCGGTATCAGTAAGTACTAGTGGAGACTTGTTCGGCCTGGGCAAAAACTGAAACTGCTCAGGTAACGGTTAATTCCTTGATTTAGCTTACCCTTAGCAGTGGGGACTGACAATGGCCTGGCCTTCACAGCCCAAGTTACTGAATTATTACCTAAGGCCCTAGGAATAAATGGGAAGTATTTATATACCTCAGAGGTCAGGGCAGGTAGAAAGAATGAATAAGACCTTAAAGGAAACTTTAACTAGATAAATGACAGAGACTAGCCATGACTGGGTAAGCCTTCTCCTCTTTGCTCTCTTCTGAGCAAGATGGACTATTCAGGACACTCAGAGGATCCTCTAAAGATAAGACTTACCAGGTGTTAATTAATATGTTTCTATGGTTCCTTGTTTTTCGTGCATTACTATGGGAAGAGCTTTTCTGCCCACACCTTTGAACAGGCAGTTTGTTTTAATTTGTTGGATTTGCCACACTGTAAGCCTGTTAGATGGGGAAGGGGGAGTTTAGGATTTGGCCCAAAAGAGGAATGTAAAAATCAATGATTTGGGCTGGGAAGGTGGCTCAGTGGTAGAGTACTTGCCTTGCATGCATGAGGCCCTGGGTTCAATTCCTTAGCACCACAGAAGCAGAAAAAGCCAGAAGTGGTGCTGTGGCTCAAGTGGTAGAGCGCTAGCCTTAAACTGAAGAGCTGAGGGACAGCGCCCAGGCCCAGAGTTCAGGCCCCACAACTGACCCCCCCCCAAAAAAAAATCAATTATTTGATTGGACAGAAAAATCAGTGGGGAATGTGAGAACCAGTGGGGCGGAAGGTTCCTCCTGTGCTGACATCACTGCCACGCCTCACCCCCTTCCCCCTGCTGGCAGGGCGGATGTCAAAGGGGCTGGGGCAGTGGGCGGCTTGGGGGGGCAGGCCACCAGATATGGAGGAGGGGGAGTTCCAGGGAAGAGAAAAAAGCACAGGGAGAGAAGGTGGAAAAAAGACATCGAGAGGGAAGTGGCAGGACACACACTGGAATGACAGAGCCTGGAGAGAGGCGTGTCTTGCCCTCGGGGCTGGCAGAGAGGCCCTCAAGAGACACGTGAGGCCTGTGGAGAGGTCCGTGGAGAGGCCAATGGAAAGAAAGAGCTGGGAGTTCTGCAGAGAGGCGAGACCTGTGGGAAGGAGGAAAAGGAGGGGGAAAGGGGAAAAACTCACTCCTTGGAGGTTGCAGCTGCTCGTAGTTCTGAGGTAGCTCATAGCAGGACAGTTGCAGACTAACTAGTAAACTCCTTTGTTACCTTTAATCATGCCTCCATGGATTTTCTCGCTTGTAGGTTACCACAGAAGGAGGAGGCAGAAGATGGAAGGCGGAGGAAGATAGGAGGTAGAAGGAGATGGAAAGAGGTACAACGGGAACTACACAAGGGCACACAAGATGCTGCCCAGAGAGCAATGGGTGACATGCCAAGACAGGAGCTGCAACACTGAGAAGCACTCACTCATTCATCCACTCATTCATTCACTCAATCACTCACTCAGGCACTCACTCATTCACTAGCTCATTCATTCACTCACTCATTCACTCATTTATTCGTTTATTCACTCATTCACTCATCCATTACTCATTCAGTCACTCTCATGGATTCACTCATCCACTTGTTCATTTATTCCTTTATTTCTTTTTCTTTCATTTTGTTTACTCACTTATTAATTCACTCACCCATTAGGCACTTATTCATTAATTCACTCATTCATTCACTCACCCACTCATTCACTCTCTCATTTACTCAATCACCAATTCACTCTGATTTCTTCATTCATGCACTCAGTCACCCACTTATCACTCTCATTCCTTTATGTACTCACTCATTCACTCATTTATTCGCTCATTCACTCACTTATTCACTTGTTCATTTGTTCACTCATTTACTCACTCACTCATTAATTTACACACCCAATAGTCGCTCTTGAATTCATTCACTCACTCATTTATTCACTTGTCATTCACTCACTAATTTTATATGGAATCTTTTTTTTGGGGGGGGGGTCGGACGTGGGGCTTGAACTCTGGGCCTGGGTGCTGTCCCTCAGCTCTTCAGCTGAAGGCGAGTGCTCTACCACTTGAGCTACAGCGCCACTTCCTCACTCACTAATTTGCTCATTTAATCACTAATTAACTCACTCACTAATTCACTCTGATTCATTCATTCACCCACCCATCACTCATTCACTCACTCATTTATTCAACAAACATTTACTGAGCATCTACCATGAGCCAAGCCCTACTGTACGCTCTGGAGATTCCACTTCAAACAAAGCCAGTGGACATCCCTTATCTTACAGAGTAACCATTCTAGTGAGAGAAACAGATACATATTGCCAGTGACTGTGAAAATATCACCATGATTTGTCCTGGCTGGTGGCTTGCTGCCAGCCTCCGGCTGGCTGGGAAAGTGAGTGCTTTCTGCCAAAATTCCCTGGTTTAACCTTTCTGGCAGCCTTTGGCAAGCATAAACTCTGACCAGCCGGGCAGCACATGTTGTGTGTGAGGACTTGACCACCACTTGTGCAGAGCCAGAAGCACCTCTGAAATGGACATGTTTTGGGATGTGGGTGCCTGGGTCCCTCCCCACCAACAGGGCCACAGGTCATCTTCCAAGTTTCCCTTCCTTCAACTCCAAGGACAGCCATGAGCCTCTGGGCCACCAGCTCCCTCTGGGGACAGGGAGCCCAGCAGCCAGCCCCGTCCTTGTGAAACTCAGAGTCCAGAAACAGGGGTTTGGGGAGGGGATCAGAGTATCATCAAGCTCACTGCTGCATGCTATGTGTGGTAATGAGGCTGAGACAAGTGGGGATGGGGGGGATAAGAGTGAGCTGAGACCCTCCTTCTGGAAGTCCCTGCTTTCACAGGGAGCAGGGTCCCACATGTCATGGTAGGGAAGGACAGACAGAAAGTGGAGGGGTGATGGGGAGGGACTTGACTTAATTTATGTATGGGTGTGTGTGTGTGTGTGTGTGTGTGTGTGCAGATCCTGGGGCTTGAAATCAGGACTTGAGCACTGTCCCTGAGCTTCATTGTGCTCTACCCTTTAAGCCATAGCTCTGCTCCTGGATTTTGGCTGATTCATTGGAGAGAAAAGTCTCACGGATTTTTTTTCTACCTGGGCTGGCTTCAAACCGTGAACCTCTGATCTGAGCCTTCCCAGTAGTTAGGATGACAGGTGTGAGCCATCAGCGCCCTGCTCTGTTTTGCTCATCTGACTTTTTGTGTAGCCATGCTGGGGCTGTCACTCAAAACTTCCTTAGATTCTAAAGGGAACCCTGAGCTCTACCCCAACCTTCCATTTACATTCCAAAAGGATCCATGCATCTAGCAGTTAGGGCTGTCTGTGCCCAGGCAACTGAAGACTCTGAGATGGGAAATGGTAGATGAGGGAGCCCCAGGGTCATTGCTCAAATTTCCACAGGAGCAGAGAGCCCGGCCAGGATTACCATCCCCACTCTGTCCCTTCCCTCCAGGGCTGGTAAGCAGCAGAATGTAAAGCACAGAGACAGATCAAGTGCTTTCTCTCCTCTTTTGCATAACTCAGTTCCCTAGGGCAAGGCAGCTTATGTAGAGGAATTCTGGGCAGTGGGTGACAGTGCCAGCCTGCCCCTGCTCCCTGTGGAGCTGTGAGTTTACTGCAAGGAAAAGAGTCATCCCACCTTGTATCCTGGCTTCATTGTGATGATGATTGTTTTTGTTCCTGTCCTGGGGCTTGAACTCAGGGGCCTGATAGCTGTCCATGAGTTTCATTTTGCACCTGCTATTGGAGACACAGCTCCACTTCCAGGTCGTTTTTGCTTTTGTTTTTGTTTTTGGTAGTTGAATGGAGATAAGAGTGGGCTGGCTTCAAACCACCATCTTCAGATCTCAGCCTCCTGAGTAGCTGGGATTACAGGCATGAGCCATCAGTCTGGCATCTATATATATACATATACATATACACATATACATAATATATACATGTACATATGTATTATATATATATATATATATATATTAAACCCAATCTGGCTTACTTATTAACAGCATTCTTTCTCTTGCTCAAAACAATCCGGGGTAGGTAGCATACAATATACATTGTTGAATCTCTGATTTTATTTTTTGGGGGGTGGTCCAGTCATGGGGCCTGAACTCTGGGCCTGGGCACTGTCCCTCAGCTCTTCAGCTCAAGGCTAGTGCTCTACCGCTTGAACCACAGCGCCACTTCCAGCTTTTTTTTTCTGCTTATGTGGTGCTGAGGAATCGAACCCAGGGCCTCAGACATGTAAGGCAAGTGCTCTACCACTGAGCCACCTTCCCAGCCCGGATCCCTGATTTTAATGCACGTTGGTTATATGACATGGCTACCTTTCTTTTTTTTTTAACAGAGTCATAGCTACTTAGGAGGAGGCTGCAATCTGAAGATCATCTCTTTTGATTGCACAGGTATCAGCCAGGCCTGGCGTTTTGCTGCACCCGCACTGGAAAGAGGAGAGTAGTTCAGGGCAGAGAGAATGAAGGCAAGACTGGGACCTCTTCTTCCCTGGGTCACATTCCTAATTACAGGCCTCACGGAGACACTCCTCTGAGAGCAAATAAACACCTTGGACAATTGTTCTTAATCTCCACAAGAATTTCTCTTGGATCAAGGCACTGAGGTCAGGGTCTGGGCCTCACCCTCCTCTTCAGTGCTCTCTAAGGCCTGCTAGGCTGCACCATGTTGTTCTCAGAAAGAAAAAAAAGATATCAGCTGCCAGCCCTACTCCATCGTAGGAGGACTGCTGTGGTTTGGATCAATCTTGTCTCCCCCAAAGAGTCTCCAGTGTAATGACCTTGAGGGTTAGATCTTCAAGGTACCCCTGTCACAAATGGACTCATGTCTTTCTCAAGAAACTGGGTGCTGGTGGCTCCTTCTTGTCATCCTAGCTACTCAGAAGGCTGAGATCTAAGGATCATGGTTCAAAGCCAACCCAGGAAGGAAAGACTGAGATTCTTACCGCTAACAAATCTTTAAAAAGCCAAAGTGGAGATGTGGCTCAAGTGGTAGAATACTAGCCTTGAGCAAAAGAAATTCAGGAACAACACTAAACACTGAATTCAAGGCCCAGAACTGGTACCAAAAGAGAAAGTAAGAGAGATAAGAAACAGAAACAGAGGCTAAATTGAGTCTCTTGGAACTGGATTCATTGCCATGAGAACAGATGGTTATATATCAAGTTTACCTCCTGGTATTTTGGCCTCATCTACACACATCTTTTTACCTCCTTCCCACATGATCCCAACCATGTAAGGCACCCACAATGAAGCCTTCATCAGAAGCCTAGCAAATGCCAGCACCAGAATCAGGAGTTCAATAAGTCTCTTTTCTTGATAAAGTTTCCAGGCTTGGGTATTTTCTGATGGCAACAGCAAATGAGCTAAACAGAAGGGAAGAGCTTAAGTTCTGTCCTGTTATGTCTGCTTGACTTTATTAACAAGACAGAAACTGTGAATATATACCTCTACTCACTTCTTTCTGCTCAAGTAGACAGCTACAGCTACATTTCCTCTCCAGTGAGGTTGGTTACATGACTGGGTTCTGTGTGTGTGTGTGTGTGTGTGTGTGTGTGTGCATGCTCACACACAGATCCTGGGGCTTGAACTGTGGTCCTGGGCACTGTCCCTGAGATTGTTTTGCTAAAGGCTAGCACTCTACCACTTGAACCACAGCGCCACTCCCAGCTTTTTCTGAGTAGTTTATTGGAAACGAGAGTCTCATGAGGCCAAGTCCTGGTGGCTCATTCCTATAGTCCTAGCTACTCAGGAGACTGAGATCTAAGTATTGACAGGAGAGTCTATGAGACTTATCTCCAATAAACTTCTCAGAAAAAGCCAAAAGTGGCACTGTGACTCAAGTTGTAGAGCGTTACCCTTGAACAAAACAAACTCAGGGACAGCACCCAGGTCCTAAGTTCAAATCCCAAGACCAGTAAAAAAGGAAAAAAATGCTATCTGAGCCAGGTACTAATGGCTCACGTCTGTAATCCTAGTTATTCAGGAGACTGAGATCTGAGGATTATAAAATGATGGAAGCAGAGCTGTGGCTCAAGTGGTAGAGCACCAGCTAGCCTGGAGTGAAAAAGCTCAGGGACAGTACCCAGGCCCCAAGTTCAAGCCCTAATACCAGCACACACAAACACACAAGATCATGACTTAAACTTCAGACAACTCTGCCTTCAATTCTGCTCCTACCCAGTTCCTTCACTTCCTGGAGTCTATTTGTCTCTCTCTGTTTGTCAAAAAAAAAAAGCAACCACATATTGTTATATAATGTGTTACACAAGATAAACAAACGAAGTGGGAGGAGAGAGAGTTGAGCTTGGCTTCCTCTGCAGGCCAGAAGATGACACGTGAGCCATGAGCTGGATGCAGGCACCCACAAAATAAGTCATGGAAATACCTAGGGACTGGACACAGGAGCCTGTGGCTTGAGCTTTTGTCCCCAAAGCAGAAGGCACTGACATGAAGCACCAGGCAGGAAGGCCCAGTTGGGAAACTGAGGCAGGGAGCCTGCATGGTAATGACTGTATTAGTTGTCCAAGCTCTAGTAAGAAAATAGCATGGGCTGGGTGGTCTCAATGACAGCAATTCCTGTCCCCTGTGGACGAAGGGTAGAGAAGGCCATGATTAGACTATCAGTGGGTCTGGCTTTTCCAAGGCTGGCAGGGACAATTAGCACCATACCTGTTCTATAGCTCCTGGTTTTGTGGTCATCTTTGGCATGACAGGACTTGTAGAGGCATCACTTAATCTCTGCTTTTATCTTTAGGCCCCTGAATTCAAGACTCAGGACTGGCACAAAGGAAGGAGGGGCGTTCATGCTGATCCTGCCATCCAAAGGCAGCAGGTGTCTCAGGATCTCCAACATTTGGCACAGGGAGTGTCCCTGCAGGCTGGGGCACGCTGACTTGGGGCAGGAAGCAAGGGGTCAGGGTGCCAGGGTCTACTTGAGACTCTCAGAGCTGTTTTATTGGTTCATTCCTTGATTTCATGTCAGTCCTGGGGCTTGAACTCAGGGCCTGGGCGCTGTTCCTGAGCTCCATTTTGCTCAAGGCCAGAATGGTGCCATTTTTGAGCCACAGTTCTACTTCCTGCTTTTTCTGTAATAAATAAGAGCCTCATGGACTTTCCTTCCTGGGCTGGCTTTGTACCTCGATCCTCAGATCTCAGCCTCTTGAGTAGCTAGAATGACAGATGTGAGCAACCAGCACCTGGCTTCTCTGGGCTGTATTATTCTTTCATTTTTTTCTTTCATGCCAGTACTAAGGCTTGAACATGAGACCTGGGTGCTGTCCCTGAGCTTTTTCACTCAAGGCTGGTTGCTCTACCACTTGATCACAGTTCCACTTCTGGCTTTGCAATGGTTAATTGGAGATAAGAGTCTTATGGACTTCCCACTCCTGGCTGACTTTGAACCCTAATCCTCAGATCTCAGCCTCCTGAGTAGCTAGGATGACAAGTGTGAGCCACCGGTGCCTGGCTCTTAGGGATATTTCAAGATTCTGTGACACTAGTCCCATATTCAGCAGGTAAGAGTTGTTGAACAAAAGTCCACTTCTCACCCTGCTTCCGATTGGCCAGGACTAGTGGTGGAGGTGGGGCTGAGGCACTGGGCAGCTGGACAAAGTGAAGACATGGAGGCTCCAAGAGGACATACGGGGAGGGTTGAGAGGGATAAAGTTGTTCTAATCCGATATGGAGTGCTGTGACCCAGATCTCAGACTCATCCAAGCTATGGATGTTTCCACATAGCAGCTCACCACACAAGATGTGCAGAGAAAATGGACAACGCATGACAAACACCAAGCTTTGCTTTCACCCAAGCACTGGCCCTAAATTATGGGGACACTCTGAGATCAGATTCCATCAGTTGGTGAATATTCTCTTTCTAACCTGGCATTCATTTCACAGAAGTTGCTGGAGAGGGGGGCTAAGATCTAGTGGAGTCAAGGATGGGGACCCACTGTCCAGTGAGAAAATGGTGTGTGACAATGCTTGGAGACACTGGGTGCAGGTGGCTCACATCCTGTTACTCATAAGGCTGAGATCTGAGGGTTCTGCTTTGAGACCAGCCAGGAAGGAAAGTCCATGAGTATCTCATCTCCAAGGAACCACCAAAAAGTCAGAAGTGGAGGTGTGGCTCAAGTGTTAGAGTGCCATTCTTGAGTGAAAAAAAAAAAGCTAAGAAAGAGTATGAGGCCCTGAGTTCAAGCTCTGGTACAGGCCCAAAGCAAAGCAAACTTTTTTGTTGTTGTTGTTGGTCATGAGGCTTGAACTCTGGTCCTGGGTGCTCAGCTCTTCAGATCAAGATTAGTGCTCTACCACCTGAGCCAATAGCACCACTTCTGAATTTCTGGTGCTTTATTGGAGATAAGAGTCTCTCAGACTTTCCTGTCCAGGCTGGCTTTGAACTGCAATCCTCAGATCTCAGCCTCTTGAGTACCTAGGATTACAGGTGTGAGCCACAGGTGTGCCACAAACAAACATTTATTTTTTTAATAAATAAAATATAATATCCATTTTAGAGGTCAAGAGACTAGCTCAGTGTTAGAACACTTTCCTAACTTGTAACAGACTCTGGGTTTCATCCTTAGCATGCCAAATAATAACAACAACAACAGGGCTGGGAATGTGTCTTAGTGGTAGAGTGTTTGCCTGGCACACATGAAGCCCTGGGTTTGATTCCTCAGTACCACATACACAGAAAAAGCCAGAAGTGGCGCTGTGGCTCTAGTGGTAGAGTGCTAGCCTTGAGCAAAAGAAGCTCAGGGACAGTGCCCAGGCCCTGAGTTCCAGCCCCAGGACTGGCAAAATAATAAGAATAGCAGCAGTAGTAATAAATCTGTAGAAAATTGGATTTTTTAAATTTTCCTCCAACTTCTAGTGCCTGGGCTAGAAATGGAGGAGAGAGGGCAGGGAGGGAGGGAGGGAGAGAGAGAGAGAGAGAGAGAGAGCGCAAGTCATACATAATCTTCCCTAGATGTCCCTAGGTCCTGTCCTGAATTTCACAATCATTGAACAAGTGAGAGAATAGGGGGAGGCACCAAGACCCAGAAGCTGATCCAGCCCAAAGAAAGATGTCCACAAACCTGTGGGGTGCTTTCCATCTTCCTGAGTTGTCCTGATAACTAGAGAACTGATTGCTTTCATTGTCCTGGTTTTAGAAAAGAATGGAGTATGACTGACATAAAGGGCTAAACTAGAGAGCTAGTGAGATCTCTCTCTCTCTCTCTCTCTCTCTCTCTCTCTCTCTCTCTCTCTCTCTCTCTCTCTCTC